>NC_091468.1:17099821-17402043 GCF_027789765.1 Dendropsophus ebraccatus | reverse complement strand
GATTTGGCAGATTATTGCTACTTGTAATAAAACCCTTAGGCACCTAACAAGTGTGTACGGGTTGTCACGACAGTGTACTGTGTAGGATTTCCTGTGATGGCTTCTATATATGTAACTACATGTACTGAAATGGTGGTTATTGCTCTATTAGCTTCTAGTTGCTAATGTGTCTATGGTGGCAGTCCAGGCACCAGGACTTCACTGTATCCTTGCACTGGACATGGTGGGAAGTAGACATCTAAGCCAGACCTGTAGACCAGTTGTAGACATCTAAGCCAGACCTGTAGACCAGTTGTAGACATCTAAGCCACTTCTGTAGACTAGTTGTGGTCGTTAGAGTTGAGTGTGTTCAGGTTCATCCAAACTCGAACTCTCGGCATTTGATTACCGGTGGCTGAAAAAGTTGCATGCAGCCCTAGGGAGGGAGTCCTGCAGAACATAGATACAGCCATAGGTCATAGGACTGGCCCACTGGAGGACAGGAGGATCCTTCGGTGGGCCCCCAGCTTTAGAACCTGCAGAAACACTGACTGATGGCAACAACGGCCGTACTTTTCTGTAGTGTGAACATAGCCTTACAGAAGAAAACTGAGGATACGTGATAGGCATGTGTGGGAGAGTCAATGGTTTGAGAGAAATGTCTCTATTTGTATAGTAGAAGAAGAGACCAGAAATGTTTATTGTTATATATATAAAGCTAGTGGGCACCACTAATAATCATGGAGTGCTAAACCAATGCATATAAGTAGTACATCATCCTCTCAAAGAAAAAAAGCATACGCACAAAAAATGGTAGCACATCACGAAAATCTTTATTATAACACTGAAATAGATACAAAAATACCACATAAATATATAATTGTACAGAAGTAGTACTACTCCTGTTTATTCATATATTTATGTGGTATTTTTGTATCTATTTCAGTGTTATAATAAAGATTTTCGTGATGTGCTACCATTTTTTGTGCGTATGCTTTTTTTTTTATTTTGAGAGGATGACAGAAATGTTTATTAGCAGAATTATTTTTGAATGTTCCATTCCACTTTATGTGATTCTTATATTAATAACACCACCCACAGAATCGGGCAGGAAACTTACAAAAGTCATAAATTCACAGTGTGGTGGTGTGGTATTTTTTTGTTCTCTCTCACATCCTCCTCCTCGTCCTCCAACACAAGTTATAATTATATAGGTGCTGAAGTGTTATTTCTATTTAATCTTTAAGCCAGTAAAATTAATATATAGCTCTATCTATCTATCTATCTATCTATCTATCTATCTATCTATCTATCTATCTATGAAATCTGTCTCCTATCCCGCTATACAGACCATGTACACTTTTACTTTTAACTTTATTGTAATCTTTGTAAGCATAAGAGGGATTAGGGGCTCTATTAGTTGGCTGACCCATCTCTAAATGACCCCCAGCTCTGTTATCGCTGGAATATTCATGTGGCCCTCCCATTCTATCAGCCATTTTCCCCATATCTCCTATTATATGGGGAGATGTGGCCCCAATGGGCGTTAATTTTTCGGCAGGTCAGAGTGACCCTATGATTCCACTTTGCTTGTTTGTCATCTGATCACAACCCTATTACTGTATGTCTGATAATCGCCCAATGTAATAGGGCCCTATGTGTGAATAACCCTATAACAATAAGAATTTAAATGGAGTTGTCCACAGCTGGACCTTCGAGACCTGTTACTGTTCCAGAGCCTGGACCAGGCAGAGGATCCCCATGTATCCTGGTGTGCAGGTTCCACCCCAGAGAAATATCAAAATTAGTTTAGATAAGACCAGAGGACAAAGAGTTTGAGCTGTCGACCTATTCGTCATTGTTGGTTTAAAACCCAAGCGTTATTCCCATTTTCCTTCGGTTAAAACAGTATGCCAATGACGATGTATACTTTGGTGGATTATACTCTGACCTTTAGTTGAAACTATGTTTTATACAGAATTTCATGACATATGTCTAGAAGAGAATCAGTTGTGTGGAGTCTTGTTGCCCAGATGGAGATAAGATCTCAAGACCTTTTGACGGCCATCCTAGTAGACCATCCCTTATGTCACTCATGCAAATGGTTGGTTTATAGTTACATGACACTGGGGCACAGTTGCTCACTTTTCATGCGAGAAAATACAACAAATAAAGAGAATTTGATCCCCCCCATCATGGACTCTTTGTCATATATATCTAAAACTCAAATGCTGTAACAAACCCACCGCAACACTGACTCTTCTGCTCCCGTCTAAAAACAACATGCAAAGCGATATGCACTAGCGTATACAAGGGGGAATGGAGCCTCATTGTGTGCACCTACACTTAGGGCAACGTATTACATTTCATTTCCCAATGGAAGCATACCATTTATCCGATTTCATATATGCTGTACCAGGTTAAAGGGATCGTTTGTTCGGTAGGGAAAAGTCATTCGTTTTCCCGTGCATAACTATTATATATCAACCTACATTTTCCTATTGTGCTGCAGCTGAATGCAAATTGATCTTAGCACGGATGGCCCTCTGTCTTTTGGGTGTGTACAATCTTAAGGAAATTAAGAATGTAAAATTCTCAAGGGGAATATTCAGCAGGTCTGTGTTTCAACAACATATAAAAGAAACAAAAAATACTAAAGATAAACTTCGGCCCTTAGTTATGGAACCATGTTATAGTCAGGTGTATAGAAAGACTGGAGACTAAAGGTGCCTATATACTGTAGACAAAAGTCAGCCAAACTCTCTAACTTTGGTGGGACTGGGTGTAAAGGTTAGGGGGGGGGGGGGGGTTCTCAATTATGTTGGGTGGCAGAAGGGTTTGGGCGGGTTGGAGTTCAACAATTATTTGGTCTCAGAGGCATAAGCTACCATCAGAGCTTTCTGGCAGCGGCTTAATCCTAATTTCTTCATTGGGGACCCATAAACATTTGGCAATGCCAAACACTTGCGTATGGGGAGATCAGGAGAGATACTTGTTGGTGGAATGAACATTTGGCCAAGGTGTATTACAGCGTATTTAATGCTGAGGAGTCCACTGGGCCGTCCTAATTATTCCCTATATGAGTGTGTTCAGAAACACCCACTGGACTCCTAAACCCAGAATAAGAAGAGGCTCAGATTAATATGAATCATTAATTTTGAATCTTTTCTTAAAAAACTATATATCTATCTGCTCAACTCCTCCTGCTCTATAACATGAGGATAGTATATTGGGCTGTTTATTTAGTGTAACAGGTTCCCTTTATCTGCAAGATAAAATTCCTGATTAAATGATAGTCACACAGATGTTAAAATACAGCCAGCAAACCTGTGTCTAAGGGCTCGGCCACACTAGCGTTTTTCTTTTTTTCTAACGGATCCGTCCATATTAATTTAATGGATGAGCATAAACTCATGAGCAGACTGCTGAAAACTGATTGCAAAATGTTCATCTTTTTTTAATGGTCCGTTTGTATTTTGGCTTAAAAAAACTGACTTTTGTACATCCGTTTGCATCAGTCAGCATCCGTTTTTCTATCCGTTTATTTTTCTTCTTTGGTTTCTTGCTGCTTTTGCGCATGCTCAGTGCAAAAACGGATGACAACAAACGGATGTGAACGGAAATACCTTCCGTTTAGATCCGTCCTCATTGACTACAATGTAAAAAAAAAAACGGAAGTGCACTTTCCATTCGTGATCTGTTTTTTTAAACGGAAAGAAAAATACTGCAAACACTATTTTTTTCTCCGTTCAAAAAAACGGATCTTGAACGGATTGCATGCAAGCGGAGCACAATTAGGGCAAACGGAGCACACTAATATATCATGGGAATCTATGGGGATTTTAACAGTTTCCGTTTTGCTTACTCCAAAATGGAAAAGGTAGACGGAATGGTGCCAGATGGTCAAACGCTGATGTGAACGTAGCCTTAGAGAGCCCATGCTTTGTTTTTCCATCACTTGACCAGGAGAGGTGATCAAACTTTTAAAAGTTTGGTTCGGCAGGTTTCGACAAACTTTGAAGAAAAGTTTCATCCAACCAAATCTTAAATGAACCACACTAAAACAGTAAACAATTGCAGGTGTTCAACTGTTTAATGTGCGGTATAGCAATTTCGCTCATTAATACTTACCTGTCTGTGCTCCCCCAGTGACCCCCACTGATTGTCACCTCCACTTCCTGACTTAGGGGCCGATTCGGCCGATTCTAGCTCCGTGGAATAGAGAGAACGATCAGCCGATGATTGAGTCATCGGCTGATCGTTCATTTAGGTTCAGACCTAAAATCATCGTTCCCCACCAGCTACGGTGGAATAGCTGTGCGCAGCGGCGACCAACGATTTCAGCAGCATCATACATTACCTGTCCGGGCTGCAGGTCTTCTCCTTCTTCCTCCCAGTCCCGTGCCGCAGCAGCTTCGGAGCGGGGCTGTCTGAACTGACAGACCGATCAGCCAATCACTGGCCGGAACAGCTGCGGCCAGTGATTGGCTGAGCGGTCTGTCAGTTCAGACAGGCCGCTCCGAAGCTGCTGCGTTGCGGCAGCCCGGACAGGTAATGTATGAAACAAGGGCTGCAATGACATTGGTAACAATGTCCCTGCTGCCCTCGCAGTACCAAACCAAACTTTATGCGAAGATTGTTACGAATTTCAGTTGGTGAGTATCGGTTCGCTCATCTCTAATGACCAAGACAGGTTGGTATCCACTTTTAACCAGTTTTCTTACCTTGAAGCAATAGAGCTCCTCTGCTCTTTGTTTCTCTCTGTTTAGTAATGCACTTTGTATGGGCTGCCACCAGAATCAGTGCTAGGGAATTGACCATCCCTCTGATGCACTTTGTCTCATTATACTTCCCATCATGCTATGGACTCTGCAAAAGAGTTTATTGTACAAAATATGGGTCATACCAGACAACGCCAACCCCATCAGAAACCAGGTTGTAAGAAGTGTTTGATCATCCCTGACGGCTCCCGGTAGGGTGGACCTCATTTCTGCAGAACTGATAGACGTCATTGTGAGCTATTCTAGTCGCCAAGTGCTGCACTTAACTGTTATCAATATCCATTCCAGTGTCCCTGTCATGTCCTTGTCAGCAAGACCTTTTCATGTTATCTAGAAAGGGGCTTTAAAAGTAGTAAAAAAGTTGATATAATGGTAAATGGTAAATATCCTCATGAGCCAAAGCAGATGGACCAGACACAATGAGGCGAGTGACTAGCGTATTATACTACAAAGTAATTTAAAAGTAATTTTAATTTAAAATTAAGATTAGGCCCCCATTGACCAAAACCTTTGTCTCTGACTCAAAAAATTTGTTAAACTATAGGTTCACTCTCAACATATCCACTGTACTGTACTGGCTAGTACTCTTGGGTTGCACCACTGGAGCAATTGGTCCCTTTTAGAGATGACCGCAACTCGAGCATGCTCAAGTCTGATCATTCAGCAATTTATATACCGGTTGCTGAAGAAGTTGGATGCAGCCCTAGGGAGTCCTGGAAAACATGGATACAGTCACAGGCCATAGGCTGTATCCATGTTTTCCATGACTCCCTAGGGCTGCATCCAACCTCTTTAGCCACCGGTATTCAAATGCTGAATGATCAGACTCCAGCATGTTCGCATTGTGCTCATCTCTAGTCCCTTTCCCACCCAGCCGAACATCTTTATGAAATTTTGTGATTCTGTCCATGTGTTTGTCGGTATCCTCTAAGCTTCCTCTAATAGAGTAAACTTCTACTAGATATCTCTCACCCAGGGGCGTAACTAGAAATGGCTGGGCCCCATAGCAAACTTTTTTTTGCCCCCCCCCCCCCCCCGACTGACCACTAAACGGTCAAGTGAAGTCATAACTACATAACTGCTAGCTCTGGTCAGGAGTGCTTGCAGTTAAAGGGACATTTGCAAAACCCAGGAGACCAGCAGGGCCACCTGGTGCAGCAAATGATGACGGCTCAGGGGGCCCAGTGGGAGCAGGCCATGGGGCCCCCTGATGCAGCGGGCCCCATAGCAGCCGCTATGGCTGCTATAGTGGTAGTTACGCCCCTGCTCTCACCTGAGAATCTAAGGGCCCTATTACACGGAGCGATAATCGGCAGAATCGGGCCAATTATTGCTCCGTGTAATAGAGACAACGATCAGCTGATGAAACTATCATTGGCTGATTGTTAGTTTAGGTTTGGACCTAAAATTGTTGTGTGCCAACCACACAATCGCTTCGTGTTATAGCAATGCGCAGCCGACGACTGACGATTGCCCATTAACAATTTTCCTAACGATTTATTGAGTGTAATAGGGCATTTAGTCACAAGTAAATGAGGCTAAGGGTGGTATTCCATGGGCCGATGGGGCCCGATAAACGAGCGCCGATCTGCTAGATCGGCGCTCGTTTACTGGGCCTATTTCACGGCCCGATTATCGTTAAACAAGGGCTGCAGGGACATCGTTACCGATGCCCTTGCAGCCCTAGCTTAACTAGTATACATTACCTATGCATGGTGCAGGGCTCCTCTTCTCCTGCTTCTCCCGGGTCCCGCACGCTCCTCCAGCATCAGGGCGGACTGTCTCAGCTGACAGGCCACTCAGCCAATCAATGGCCGGGACCTCCGCGGACAGTGATTGGCTGAGCGTCCTGAGTGATTGGCTGAGCGGCCTGAGCTGAGACAGGCCACCCTGACGCTGGATGTGCGCGCTGGACCTGGGAGGAGCAGAAGAAGAGGAGCCCTGCACCCTGCATAGGTAATGTATATCGTCAGTCGCCGGGTTGGTGCCCGATAAATATAGGTCTTAACCTATATCAACGATCAGCCGATGACAACGATCATCGGCTGATCGTTGTCTCTATTCCACGGAGCAATAATCAGCCGAATCGGGCCGATTGAGCCGATTATCGCTTCGTGGAATAGGGCCCTTAACCACAATACCATCGGAAACCCAAGGACAGGAGGGATGCTTTTTTGGGGGAGAAGAGGAAATTCTTCCATTATTCTCAGGCAATCCCTTAGGAAAGTCTTCTTGAAACAACCCACCATTACATGTCTTAATGGGTGCATATTTTTGAACCTGAAAGATGAGTTCAGTATGGTTCCATGGTAAAAATAAAACCAGGGTTGTTCATACTGGATCAATACTTTAAAGGGGTTGTTTGGGGAGCAGAAAAAGCCTTACCTGTTCTGCTCCTGGCACATCTTGGTTGATACCTTCTGAGATGTGAAGGAGCGAGTGCCTGAATGTGATGACCAAATAGCTGCATGATGTTGCCACGACATCGAGTTACTTTTGACATTTTGTGATTTTGCCAAAAAGTTATGATCTCAACTGGCACCTGTCATATAACAGGTGTTATCGCTATGAGGTTTCGGAGGCTGTAGGTGCATGCTTGCAATGTCTTACATGTCCCAGCCGCACTACAAGTAAGGGTACCATTACATGGGCCAATGGGGGCCCGATAATAACTGTAAATGAGCGCCAATCTGCTAGATGCTATTACATGGCCTGATTATCCTTTAATTGTATACATTACCTATCCATGGTCCAGGGCTCCTCTTGCGGTCCGCTTCTCCCCAGGTCTGCGCGCTCCAGCTTCAGAATGGCCTGTCTCAGCTGACAGGCCGCTTAGCCAATCACTGGCCGCGGTGGTCCCGCCCTGTGATTGGCTGAGCGGCCTGTCAGCTCAGACAGGCCACTCTGAAGCTGGAGCATGCGAGACCCGGGGAGAAGACCGCAATAGGAGCCCTGCAGAAGGATAGGTAATCTATATCGTCAGCCGCTGCCCGCGCACTGCTATTACATGTAGCGATGCACGGTCGGCGGCTGACAATTATAGGTTCAAACCTATATCAACGATCATATATACTTCAGGTTTGTTAACGTAGTAAGGGGTAACACAGCCCCTTCTGCTGCCACCAGCCTGTTGGGAACTGCAGGGCTAACTAAGCCCCATCCCCTGCTCCGATCTAGCACTGCCAAACAACATTATATACAACAGGGTCCCATATTCTTATATACATATAAAGTCATAGTTATACTGGGTCCCAGTAGAGTTCTATAAATTTCTATGGGTGTCCTGGACTGGCTCAAAACAACTTGTTGTATGAAGCAGTAAATCGCTCACTTGCATACTGTATGTTGTTGCTAATTGTTCCCGAAACCCGTTGTAAAAATGTAGAAGAATAAAAGATCGTTCTACTTCCTTAAGGAACAGCTATGTTTAATTAGCAACTTCCCAGTGTCTTGGGTTGGCGTATAAATGATAGATACAGTACTACGATAAAGATATACTGAAAATCCTAAGTAAACCAAGAATAGTCATGTCTCTGCAGTATAGATAAAGAAGAAAGCCTGTCTGTAACTACCTATGTCCACGGTCACACTTCAGCCCTGATAAGGCTGTCTCCTTCACACCGGGTTCCTGCTGCTGAAAGATCTGAGCAGTCTAAGTTACACCTAATCAAAAACCTCTTGGAACAGCTAAACTTCCTTCCAGAGTGTTTGATCTCTCGAGATCTGGTGATGTAATTGACTCAAGACATGTGCAAAGCCGGTTCCATGGGGGAGCGGGGAGGCCTTGCCTTGGTGACAATTGTTGAGCCAGCAGTTTTAATACTAAAGCTGAGGAGCTTGTCTGCACCAAATTGGGTGACATCTGGGATCATTTAGACAAGGCCTGGCCCTGCTTGCTGTCCACTTGCTGCGCTCTTTGAAGTAGGACAGACGTCAGAAAATCTACCAGATAGGAATGCAATTTCCTTAAAAATAGGAAACAATAGGTTTCTGACAGAGCTGTCATCTGATGGCTGGTAATTGGCCTCATACTGAATAATACATGATAATTCATATAGGAGATGGTCATCTTCCATAGAATCTATAGAGATAGATATCATGTACATCTCCTTAAAGTCAATATACCATCAGGTACATCACTTTTTAATATGAATGGATTGGCACTGGTATAGGGATTCCGATGCCATGGTGTTTTTTTTCAACAACCACCCAGTTCCCACACATTGCGCCAGTCTATTCCTGAGCACCGGCCTGTCATGAAGCATGAAACCCACCGGCCCCCAGTGTGTTGTAATCCCCTCTCCTTTGTGACATTGATTCTAATGGAGCCGCATCACTGAGGGGAGAGGAGATTGTCACACTGGAGGTCGGCGGGCTTCATGCTTCATGACAGGCCGGTGCTCAGGAATAGACCGGCGCAATGTGTGGGAACTGGGTGGTTGTTGAAAAAAAGGACCCTGGCATTGGTATCCCTATATACCGGCGCCGATCTATTCATGTAAAAAACTCAAAGCGATGTACCTGATTATACATTCACTTTAAAGCCCTATTATGATGATGGAGCCATGTAATTTACTGTGTAAACAAGTGTCAGTGTAGGCGATCGGTGCTTGTCTACAGCGCGGCTCGGGCCAAATTATCTGACTCTTATTGTAGCTCTAAAGCTGTTGTGAACCTACAACTCCCAGCACGCACTTGACAAGAGTCTAAAGGGGGCCATGTTCTTACCAGAATCACTTATTAGTGCAGCCATACACATTATATTTATGTTAGCTGAACCTATCAACAGGAATAGCTGACCGAATGTAACCAGTAAGGGATTGGACTTCCTGACTCTTCCTCAATGATGCCTGAAGAGTTGGACATATTGGACTTCAACAAGCCAAATTCTTTGGTTCTTAAAGAAGGTAAGCCACTGCCAAGGGTGTCTGACAGCAGCTTGTGCCCCTTTCCTCATTGAAAACACATGTATATTCAACTGAACCCATTAAGCGTGTGAATTGCAGAATTGGGAGGGATAGCTGTCATCTGAACAAATATTAGGGCTACAGGTAACTAATATAGCCATCCTAACTTTGACTGATTTGATTAAAGCATTGAAGGTGGCCTTCCATATTACATAAAATTATTAATCGCCTGGTGACAGATTGATTCATAGACATAGCTGTATACATTTTACTTTAGATTGGTTGTTAAAGGGAGAATCTCTATACACAAAAATATTTGGTTCAGCTGAGCCATCATATGGTCGGAATAGGGACAGGAGGAGTAAGCCACTGTAAGATTTCTTTGGTGGTGGCTTATCTCTCTGAGACTAGAGATGAGCGCAATTTGAGCATGCTTGAGTCCAATCATTTGGCATTTGAATACCGGTGGCTGAAGAAGGTGGATGCAGAACTAGGATGTCTACGAAAACATGGATGCAGCCATAGGCCATAGGCTATATCCATGGTTTCCAGTACTCTCTAGGGTTGCATTCAACCTCTTAAGCCACCGGTATTCCAATGATCGGACTCAAGCATGCTCGAGTTGCACTCATCTCTATCTGAGACAAATTCAACATACCTGATAATGTGGATGTTTCCAGAGTTGGGAGGCCTCATCTATGGTAAACAGTCAGCCAGTTCTGCCACAATTGGCAGGTTAGGCTGACTTTCTAATGTGAATGGTGGCCAGTTATCCAATGGGTTATACATGATCAATGACATCTAAGGATTAACTATATTTTGGAAATTTTCTACAAAAAATTCTAGGAACATTGACATTGAACAAATCGTTCACAGACTAGCAGCTATTTGCATGAATATTTCAGAAACGGTCAACTTCAGCTAACTGAAATGTCCACTATCAATTTTTGCAATAAAAAATCATTTTGGTTGACTCATGAGGTGTCCATTAAAGATGAGCGCAACAGGAGCATGTTCAAGTCTGATCATTTGGCATTTAAGTAACGGTGACTGAAGAAGTTGGATGTAGCCCTTGGGAGTCCTGGAAAACATGGATACAGCCTATGACCTATGGACTCCCTAGGGCCGCATCCAACTTCTTTATCCACCGGTATTCATATGCCGAACAATTAGACTCAAGGATGCTCCAGTTGCGCTCAACCATACATCTTAAAGTCCTCTCAACTCTCTCAACTCACTAACTTCTGTGGGTTTGGCTAGCTAGCTAAGGTATATAGGGGCCTCCTGAAACTCCACTTACAAATGGTATTGGTGGAGAGAAAGTTCGGGTGGGTTGACCTTATTGCTGCAGGAAAATCAAGCCACTGCCAAAGCAGTCTGGTTCTGGCCAACCCCTTCTCTTCCTATAGAGGAAACATGGACAGTGCCAAATGGTAAAGTGTATGGAAAGGCCACAAGAGGAGTCAGACAGAAATATTAAATGTGTATGGCCACAAGCAAGAGCCCTACTGGCAATAGTCAATAGTCACTCGTCACCAGCATTGGTGTCGTCAGCCAACAAAAAGGGTAAAGTCAGCTCCAAATTTACACTGATCAGAAGACTAGAAGACTTACTAGTGCTCAGTGGGTAAATGTACAGAAAGATTCTCATATAGACGTCTGTACACACTGTAGAGTTAATGAATATTTAAGTTGTAGTTGTTTTAGTTGTATTGGTTGTTGTTGTTGTGAGACGACCTCTGTTCCCATCATACCAAGCTAACTCAGAAACCTCTGAAGAAAGTATTAAATGACTTAACCCAAGAACACAACCCAGGGACTTGTAATTCTGGGAATTTTATTGAAATTTACTGTTAAATTTATAAAACTGTGGTTATTTTAACAAAATATCATATTTTACACTTTAGCAAGTATAACTATTGCAAATAGAAAAAACCTAAAAAACAATGTAATGTAACCAGAATCTAGCCGTAGATGAGATTGGATAATGTCGGCTACATAAGTACATAATTGCACATTCACATTAAACCTTATTCCAATAATCCTATAACTTTAACAATACGGTAAAAATAAGAAGTTCACCCCTGGGTTATATTCACCAGAGGAAAATATTTTGCATTTAATAAGAAAGTCTCAGTCCAAGTGTTTCCTCTCAGTTCTCGCAAGTTCATTCTCTCACCATCATCAGGTTTCAGCTGAAAAACCACTTTCCCAAAAATTCTTTGGACTCTTCTAAAAACGATGATAGCTTTAACATGCGCCCATTGACTGGAAGCTCTTACAGTCGTATTGGGAACTGTGAGGCTTGTCAAGACTCTTTAAACTTAGAAAAAATCTTGCAACATTTCCAGGGGCAAAGGACTCCATATATCTGTATAGGGGACCTAAGGTGGGACCATTAGTGTCAGCGTTAAACATGGCACAAAAGTATCTTTGCTACGCCAGGACCATAGTCACCAGGAGGCTGGGCGTCTGTTCTTGGAAACGTGTACATTTCGCAACCCGTAAGAGATCAGTGGGATTGACAGAATATCTAGAGTGTATAGAGTAGAGTTGAGTGAAACTACAGTAGGTTTGGGTATGCAAAACCCTCGAATGCACTTGAACACTTGACTCCTGGTGGTTGGAGAAGATGGATGCAGTACTAGAGCTGCCAGGAAAACATGGATACACACAAAGACACTAGGATTGCATCTATCCTCTCAGCCATTGGGAGTCAAATGGCAATCCTTTAGAGTTTCGCGAACCTAAACTTATTGTAATATCACGCATCTCTATTATAGAGTTCTCCTGACAATCCCTCAATGGCAGATGTTCAGGAAAAGAAAATTCTGACAACTAGGATTTCAGGATGCCGTCTCCTTTTTTCCCCCTGCTCTAAATGAACATGGGTCTATGGGCCACCTTAAAGGGAATGTGTCATTAGATAATGACTTATTCTTTAAATCAAGTTTTTATGTTATACATATTTTTAAGAATTTTTGGTGATGTAATTTTTTAATTTCTGCAAATGTGCAAACCTTAAGCTCAGGTTCATTCAAACCCAAGTGTGTGGCATATGAGTAACGGTGGCTGAAGAGTTGTATGCAGCCCTAAAGGACCTTGTACACGGGCCGATGGGGGCCCAATCAATAATGTAAATGAGCGCCGATCTGCTAGATCGGTGCTTGTTTACTGGGCCTGTTACACAGCCTGATACTAGTTTAGCAAGGGCTGCATGGACATCGTTACCGATGTCCTTGCAGCCCTTGCCCAAACAGCATACATTACCCATCAACACTCCAGGGCTCCTCCTGTGCTTTGCATGCCTCCTCCCCAGTCCCGCGCGCTGCAGATTGAGATCGGCCTGTCAGCTCAGGTGGGCCACTCTGAAGCTGCAGAGTGCAGGACCAGGGAGGAGGCATGCAGAGCACAGAAAGAGCCCTTGAGCATGGATGGATAATGTATACTGTTTGTAGAATCATCAGCCGCTGGCCATGCATCGCTATTACATGTAACAATGCACGGTCGGCGCCCAATGATTTTAGGTTTGGGCCTAAAGAAACGATCAGCTGATGATCGTTTCATCGGCTAATCGTTGTCTCTATTACACTGAACAATAATAGGCCGATTTGGCTGATTATCGCTCGGTGTAATAGGGCCCCAAGGCTGCCTAAAAAACATGGATACATTTATAAGCCTATGGCTGGATCTTTGTTTTCCATGACCCACTAGAGTTCCATCCAACTTCTTCAATCATCGGTACTCAAATGTTTGGACGAACCCGAGTGTGCTTGAGGTTTGCTAATCAAAGAAGCCTTTTGATATGTATTAGAATCCGAGTGTTCAGATCTGACTGATGAAGAGAAGGAGCAGGGTGAAGTCTGTCCGTAATGCATTCTCTCCCAGTTCTGTGTCATGTGACCGCCACATAATGTAAATCTATATGCAAAAAGAGCACGGACTAGTCAGATAACCCCCCCAGGGAAGGACCTAGACCTGTAAGGAGACCACCAAAACCACTATAGTCAATATCCAACTCAATTTACAAGTCTAAGCAAATGACAAGGGAAATACCAAAGCCAGGTATCCATCCACAGACAGCTGTTTCAGGGTCATGCCTGTCAATCGTCTTCCTTTGAACTCTATGCCATGCCTAGAAATTGCTGGATTCAGTCCTGGGAGCACGGAATGCAGTGGGACAGCCCCATAGACTTGCAGTGAGACAGCCCCATAGACATACATATCAAGGGCCACTTAATATGGTGGTTTTGGTGGTCTCATTACAGGAGCCATTTCTTTACTAGGTCCTTCCCTGGAGAGATCTATGGCTAGTCCCGTTTTTCAAGACTCTTGAACGAGTCTCCACGGACTCTTTTTGCACATTTATATTTCCCAGGGGGCAATGCGCAGAGTTCATAGGCAGCAGGATGACAGGCCGACCGCCGAGCCTAGCAAAGCCCTTTGCTTCGGTAGTACTGTAAATTCGCTCATCTATACTCCCAATGTAGTAATAATGTCCCCATACAATAACAATTCCCCTTGTGCCCCTTATATTTTAATATTGCCCCCCTGTGTAGTAACAATTCTAAAAATCCAAGATTCTGGTGATGTCCCTACCATAAAGATATATGTCAATCTACTCAGCAAGGAAAAGGATTAGAGCGGCACTCCGTGTATGCAGGTGGTGCCCGAGGAACAGAACATAGTCCCAGTACAGTAATTCAGAAGAAAATCCTGGCACTCACCACTTTCTTCATCATGCAATTTTATTTGGTTCAATAAACCACATCAGTGTGAGCAGCAGAACGCGTTTCTGCCATTTGCCGATTTGAAGTTGACGAAGGCAAATGGCCGAAACGCGTTCTGCTGTTCACACTGATGTGGTTTATGAAACCGAATAAAATTGCATGATGAAGAAAGTGGTGAGTGCCCGGGATTTTCTTCTGAATCTACTCAGCAAATCCTGCTGTATAACATGGTGCCTGCAATGCTCCCCATGTGCTCTTATATTCAGGGAATTCATCCCAAAATTAATCCATATATATAGTGACACTTGTAATTCTCCTACTGTAGTTTGGTTGAAATTTTTACTGGGTTAAAGTAAATCCGCCTTTACGTCCAGGAGAGGAAAGATGAAATTCCATTCATGTTATGAAGAAGTAAAACAAGGGAGGGAAGCTGTGTGTTCAGGAAATTCCAATGAAATATTGTACGAGGTTAACTCTTTTTTACGTGTGCTCATACAAGAGGTCGTCTCATCTGTGACTGTATCAAAAGCAACACAGGGATATCTGTCCACAAGGGAGTGGATCTAAAAAGATCATGTTTGAGGTGTGTTCACACAATGCAAGATGCATTTTTCGCATTAAAAAAAAAATACACCATGTAGATTTGGTGTGGATTATTTCAAAAGTTATATAGATTTGTAAGTTACTTTTATTTTAAAAAAACACTCCTTTCAGTACTGTTGTATGTTCTGCGGGAAAAGATGTATTCTTTCCAGTCTGACAAAAGTGTTCTCTGCTGCCACCTCTGTCCATGTCAGGAACTATCCTGACACCAGTTTAATTAAAAAATGTTTTTCCTACGGAGTACCCCTTTAATGGATTTAAAAGCCAGAATTGCTGATTTGTTGTGGATATGCTGCAGTTTTGGACCAAAAAAAAAAAAGATTGCAACAAATCTGCAGCTTATCCCCATATGTGAACATACCCTTATTGTGGACTTAAATTTTTCATGCATCTAAAATTGTAGCGCTAATTGGCAACAACAGCCGTACTTTTCACGAAAACATACGTTGCCTATTCCTCTATGGGATCCCGGCCGGAGCGTATACACATAGTATACGCTCCGGCCAGGATCTCTCGCAGCGCCGCAAACAACTGACATGTCAGTTTTCAGTGAATAGCGGCCGCAGAACCCTGTCAGTGCACACTATGGAGCGAGCGGATACGGCCGCATGCTCGATAGCGTGCAGTGGAGTGTTCTGATGCGGGCACGCACGGATGCGCCCTGATCAAAACACTGCAGTTCGAAAGATCATCCGGCTGGTACAGCAGTACTGGCTGGGATGATCTTTTCAGAGACCGGCCATTCCGTGACCCGGCCGGGTCACGCAACAGCCGGCCTCTTACGCCATGTGAACATGGCCTTATACTGTGTGTGATACCAGCCAAAGCTCATGGACAAGAACGGAAATATGTCCTGAAGAAAACAACTATGTATACGTATTTGTGATTTCCTTCTATTCCTTTAATCTCGGCCCACAATGAAATGAGAATGAGTAGATGAGGGCTCCTGGAAATCTTGGCTGCCATTGGTTGTATCCACCACAGGAGCCATTGCTTTCTATGCCCCATACATATCGTACCTGCCAAAGGAGCTTCTCTTAGATCTCACCCCCTGCTATATACGAGCTTCTTTGTTCCTGTAAATGTAGCACACACCGACCCTTGGGCCTAGAGGTTACTAGTAAAACAACCCAATAAGTGATGGGGTATTGAGTAAACAACACAAACTCAGTTTCACATGTCACGATCTGGGCCTGGAAGAGCGTTTGGAACTAAGTCTTGTTATACAGATCCTAAGACTACAAACAGGCTTGTTTATTCAGGCTGTAATACACAGGCTCAATGATTAATGGTTTCTGTTCCTCTCGATGATCGATGCTTAAGTTCCAGAACTCCGGAAGACGGATAGATCTGAGCAGAAGCATTCGCAGCACTTCACCAGAGGCACGGTGTAAAGCCCCATCCCAAAGCCAGGGACGTCATATGTATAGAATAGCTTTATGGATGTCAGAAATGAGGTTGCAAGGTCACACGTACGTGCTTTCCCTTACACAGTTGTTCTAAGTTCTAGTATGAACACCATTTGGGCACCACCAAGTATAAGAGACTGGATAGAATTGGTAAGATGTGAGATCTGCTACCAGTTGGTTCTTAGTGGGAATCAGCATCGTAGCTCATCTCGAGCAGAATTTTCTGCTATGGTCCTAGTTAGAGATGAGCGAAGCGAATCTGACCAATTCCGATTTGCAGCGGATCGGGTCGCTTTGTAGCGATTCGCAAATTCGACAGATTCGCTTTGCAAATTTGCAAAACATGGCAGCCGCACATGTTAGCTTACAGAACTGTCTTTTGGCAGGAGCAAAGGATTATCCATAATGCCTTGCTCCCATCCAATCAACTGCAAACCTCACTGTGATGTCAGCTCCTACCCCTCTATATAAGGTTATTGGCTTCCTGGAGGCGGCCAGTCGGCTGTGTATAGCGGGTTGCAGCAGGAAGTTAGAGCAGTGAGAGATATACAGAGAGATACGGAAAGAGAGGAGAGGAGGGAGAGAAATACAGAGAGATAGGGACAGAGAGGAGAGGAGAGAGAGAAATACAGAGAGATAGGGACAGAGAGGAGAGGAGAGAGAGAAATACAGAGAGATATAGACAGAGAGGAGAGGAGGGAGAGAAATACAGAGAGATGGGGACAGAGAGGAGAGGAGGGAGAGAAATACAGAGAGATAGGGACAGAGAGGAGAGGAGGGAGAGAAATACAGAGAGATAGGGACAGAGAGGAGAGGAGAGAGAGAAATACAGAGATATAGACAGAGAGGAGAGGAGGGAGAGAAATACAGAGAGATAGGGACAGAGAGGAGAGGAGGGAGAGAAATACAGAGAGATAGGGACAGAGAGGAGAGGAGAGGAGAGAGAGAAATACAGAGAGATATAGACAGAGAGGAGAGGAGGGAGAGAAATACAGAGAGATGGGGACAGAGAGGAGAGGAGGGAGAGAAATACAGAGAGATAGGGACAGAGAGGAGAGGAGGGAGAGAAATACAGAGAGATAGGGACAGAGAGGAGAGGAGAGAGAAATACAGAGAGATATAGACAGAGAGGAGAGGAGGGAGAGAAATACAGAGAGATAGGGACAGAGAGGAGAGGAGGGAGAAATACAGAGAGATATAGACAGAGAGGAGAGGAGGGAGAGAAATACAGAGAGATAGGGACAGAGAGGAGAGGAGGGAGAGAAATACAGAGAGATAGGGGCAGAGAGGAGAGGAGGGGAAAATGTGGGTGGTTTTCTGTAGGAGCAGGGAAGCCATCGTCCAGTATACCAAGTAACTGGGTGACTGCTGTTCATTATACCAAGTCACTGGGTGCTGGGTGTGTATTATACCAAGTCACTGGGTGCCGGGTGTGCATTATAGGAAGTCACTGGGTGCTGGGTGTGCATTATAGGAAGTCACTGGGTGCTGGGTGTGCATTATAGGAAGTCACTGGGTGCTGGGTGTGCATTATAGGAAGTCACTGGGTGCTGGGTGTGCATTATAGGAAGTCACTGGGTGCCGGGTGTGCATTATAAGAAGTCACTGGGTGCTGGGTGTGCATTATAAGAAGTCACTGGGTGCTGGGTGTGCATTATAGGAAGTCACTGGGTGTTGGATGTGCATTATAGGAAGTCACTGGGTGCTGGGTGTGTATTATAGGAAGTCACTGGGTGCTGGGTGTGCATTATAGGAAGTCACTGGGTGCTGGGTGTGTATTATAGGAAGTCACTGGGTGCTGGGTGTGTATTATAGGAAGTCACTGGGTGCTGGATGTGCATTATAGGAAGTCACTGGGTGCTGGGTGTGCATTATAGGAAGTCACTGGGTGCTGGGTGTGCATTATAGGAAGTCACTGGGTGCTGGGTGTGCATTACAGGCAGTGACCATGGTGACCATTTTAATACCTCACTGGCTGCTCATTTACCAATGTCCACTGCTGTCCTGGGAGAACAATGATATTACGCCACTGATCCACCAACGACCACTACTGTCCATGGCGGAAATTTTTTTTAAATTACATTTTCCAATTTTGACACTGTCACAATAACAACTGTTGAGAAAAACACTACTCTGTAATAGTCCCTCTACTGATGCTACTATAGGTTGCCTGTTTTATTAAAAAAATTGTTTGTATACAATTTGCGAATATTCGCAAATTCGCATAAGTATTCTCAAATTTTGCCAATGAGATGAGTGATAAGCTCATCTCTAGACCTAGTGATCTGCCCATCATCTATTATCAATATAAATCGTAGAATCGTGTGCCTAGTCAGGGCCGGCCTTAGGGCAGATGGCGCCCTGTGCGAAATTTGTTTTCGGCGCCCCCCCCAAACCCCCCCCCCCCGCCAAGCATCAGGGTCTTCCTTCCTCCGGACAGGTGATATAACAGACGTGATGCGTGCAGGCGTGTCTGCTATATCAAGAGTGATTGACAGTGTGACGAGCCAATGGCTTGTCCCGCTGTCAGTCAGGGCGCACAATTTAATTATAAGCATGTCAGACATCCTTATAATTTACATTTTTAGGGTGGGTTCACACTACGGAATTCTCGCAGACAATGTCCGCGGAATTCCGTCAGCTGTCCGCCCCCGCACATCTGGGCGCTTTTCCGCCGGTTCCATAGACACCATTCTATGGGCCGGCGTATTCCGCTATCCGCCGAAAGAAGTGTCATGTCACTTCTTTCAGCGGATCACGGAATACGCCAGCTCATAGAATGGTGTCTATGGAGCCGGCGGAAAAGCGCGTGCCCGTGCGGGCGGACAGACAGCGGAATTCCGCGGACATTGTCCGCGAGAATTCCGTAGTGTGAACCCGCCCTTAGAGCAGAGAGTGGAGGCACTCGAGGCATCGCACTGACACACTAAGGCAGGCAGGATTCTGAGCAGAGTCCATAGCAGGGGCTTCGCACAGAATTCTATCCCTTTTACTCGCCATACACTGACTACAGACACCCTCTCACTGCCATACACTGACTACAGACACCCTCTCACTGCCATACACTGACTACAGACACCCTCTCACTGCCATACACTGTCTACAGACACCCTCTAACTGTCACCTGACTACAGACACACTCTCAATGCCATGCACTGATTACAGACACCCTTTCACTGCCATGCATTTACTACAGACACCCTTTCACTGCCAACTGACTACAGACACTCTTTCACTGCCATGCACTGACTACAGACACCCATGCACTGACTAGGCACCCATGCACTGACTATGCACCCATGCACTGACTACAGACACCCATGCACTGATATACACTGACTACAGACACCCATGCACTGATATACACTGACTACAGACACCCATGCACTGATATACACTGACTACAGACACCCATGCACTGATATACACTGACTTCAGACACACTTGTCTAATCTTGTATGGTGCAGTCCCCTCACCTTCTCTATCCTTAGAAGAGGGTCAGGACTTCTTGCCTCAGGAATAATGGTCATCAGGATGGCAGGCAGAGCACAGGCATCCCTGCAGACAGCTTCCAGGCCCCCATGTGCTGTCTGTGCTGTGCAGGCTGTGGTGCTGTCATCATCCTCCCTCCTCCACCAAGTCCCGACAGCAGGAGGAGGAGGAAGCTAAATGAAGCTGCACAGGAGGCACAAAATGAAAGTATCCTGCTCTGCTTCAGGTGGGGGCCGGAACAGGAAACAGCAGGGAGGAAGAGCCCAGGAGGTACTACTGAAAGTTTAGCAGACAGTGTGATGTGCAGCTGCAGTGTTTCCTCACAGAGCCCATTACATCACCACACTCTGCACTGTCGGCTCCCTGTGAGAGGAGCTGACAGCTTTGAAACACTGATCACAGGGTCGGCACAACAGCCGGCTGGCGCCCCCCTTCTGTTTGCTGGAGGGATGCGCCCTGTGCGGTTGCACAGGTCGCACACCCCTAAGGCCGGCCCTGTGCCTAGTAGATTATTAGCAAAAACTATTGACATCACTGTTTGTGGCACTAAAATAAATGAATGCCCCTGGTAGTAAATAGATGACATGTGGACGTATGAGCGCTTCACTATGTTTAGTCTTCTGTCCAATCTAATTGTAGACATCATGAAACAATTTTCCTTCAGGCTCCAGTAAGGAGTCTGGCCTCACGGATCTCTTGTTATAGGACGATTCGGCCATCTTCATCCAGGATACATGATTATACTATGTATGGCAGTCACCTATAAAACTAATATGGGAAAATAGACAAAAACTTTTATTTGTTTGCCTAACTTTGTTTCGGTCAAAATCAAGTTTTCCCTTTATTTACTTGAAAAACTAAACTTCCATGCACATCTGTAATTAAGGAAAAACCCTCGGCTTTTCCCACTGGAAAAGGCTGAATTGGTGAATTGTTAACTTTTTGCTCTTTTTGATTACTAGGACTGGTCTTTGTTTGTTGTTGATAAGGGCTCGGCACAAAAAACTCAACGCAAATATTGATCTAGCGCCTAGGTCTGGTCTAAACCTGCTATGATATAATGTAACAAAAGAGGTTTTATTGCTTTCATGGCTATAGAGAAATGAATTTCAGAGGACGAGATAATATCCATGAACTTATTCATATGGAGTTAATAGGGCTCTAATATCATGCATACAATTTTTTTTCTGAATTGAAACAGCCTTGCTATAGCCTTATGCACACTGCCATTGTATAGATCCGTAATATGAAATTCATGGGCTGTACTGTACACTCTTCGAAGTAATACTGTCACCCTCTTTTCCTTGATTCAGCGGTTAACAGTGTCAACTAGGTGGGGCTTCATGGCAGTTTGTCCCTATCTCTTGGCTGGGGAGAGGGCCCAACTGTCATGAAGCCCCGCCTAGTTGACACTGTCCACAGATTAAATGAAGGGAGTATAGAGCAGAAAGACACAGACAAGTTTTATACAAGTACAGTATATGTCAAATGTGCAACATCTAAGCTTGTGGATGGTACAGAGAACTGCACATAGAGTAAGAGGGGTGACAGTATCACTTTAAAGCGAATGTACTATCAGGTACATTCCTTTGTTTTTTTTTACATTAACGGATCGGTGCAGGGATGCCAGTGGCCTGGTCCTTTCTTTGAACCACCACCCGGTTCCAAGCACGGTGCCAGTCTATTTCCAAACACGGACACAGGGCTTTGGGGGCAGGTCCGCCGGCCCCAGTGTGATGGAAATCCCTACTCTCTGTGACACGGCTCCAATAATTCAGATATAGCAGCGTCACAGAGGGGAGATCGTCACACTGGGAGCTGGTGGGGGCCACCCTCAGTGCTTAATGCCGGGTGGGTGCTTGGGAATAGAACGGGAACTGGGCGACGGTTCAAAAAAAGGACCACCCAAACGGCTTCCTCATGCTGATCCGATAAGGGGCAGTGCGGTGAATTTTTTTTTCACTAAATAACACACATTACAAAATTATAATACATTGTAATGTGTGTTATTTATGTGAATGGCCCCCTTCTTCATGTTTCCTCCCCCCGACGCTTGACCCGGAAGTGTAATACAACATAAAAGCATTAATTCCATATGGACCACCATAACCACCATAACCAACACCAAAATCTGTCCGGCTGTTGCTTAGCAACCAAAGCCAAATCCAGCAGATGCCAATAGTGGATCTCCAGGCTTCTGTTAAGACACTTTCATAGAAACATAGAAACATAGAAGATTGTCGGCAGAAAAAGACCACTGGGTCCATCTAGTCCGCCCTTTTAGTATTTTCTTCCTTATTATCTTAGGATAGATCTAAGCTCTACTACTGAGCAACTGTGAGTTCCTTGGTATCTGTTTTAGGCAGTCATACAGATGATGGGGGTAGTAGTGGAGAGGTCGTAGAGGACTCCACCCCGCACCCCCGGGCTTTTTTGTATTACAGTAATATAAGCGATAATTATATATACAGTAGTAGATGAAGCTTTGTTCATTGTACTCATGTTGTAAATGTTCTTATTGCGCAATGGGAAATCCCGCACATAAATAACCATGACAGCGTAGCGTCCCTTATCTATTTCTATCAATCCACCTGCTGCCCGGCTGCAGTGATCACTATGGTGCAGCGTTATGCAAAGTGATTGGTGCACTAAGAGAACGGCAGATGAGTTTTTTGGCAAAGGAGTTTTTTGGTCATTTGATGTAAATAAAGTTTAGTGATTGTATTATAGGATTCAAATTCTTGAAAAAGTTTGATCTTCAGCTGGCTGGGGCCAGCACACCAAGCAGACCCCCAACTGTGTCTCAGTATCACAGGGGGTCTCAGCAACGCTTTAATAAACATATCCATCACAAGTGGATATAAGAAATAAACATATCCATCACAAGTGGATATAAGAAACTTTGTAATATATCTTATCAGACAAAAATGCTTCCTTCTCCACCTAGGCTACTTTCCTGCTCTTCTTCTGAAGCTCATCATTTACTTAAAAAAAAAAACTGTTAAAATTCATCTAGAGATGATCACATCGCTAAGAGATCAGGTTTTAGCTGCCCATAGAAGTCTATAGAAGGGGGAGGAGTTGAAGCTACAGCCTGTAGTAATATATTTTATCCCAGTGATGAATTTATGTCTTAAATTTCTCAGTACTGTTCTATAATGTTGTCTATGCTGCTTCTAAAGGGTGTGCTGTAGAGATACAAGGGAGCATGATCCCCTCCTCTGTATGCGAACAATTTGAGGGAAACCTCATAACAGTTATAGCCCTATTTCACGGAACGATTATCATTCATAGACTCGCTCCAACGACTGCTCGTTAACGAGCACTTAACGATTTTTTTAAGCGAACGATAACACATAATACGTGTGGGAATGTGAACGATATCTGTAGTGTAACAATTTTTTGGCGGTCGTTACATCGTTACATGGTCGTTTAAAACGTGGGGAAATGTAGGTAGACATTTCAAGAACCATTGAAAGATTTTTTATTAAACGAAAAGATTAGCGAATTATTGTTGAAAGACCAACGATTTTTTTTCGACATGTTGAAAAAAAATAGTGAACGACTCAACGACGATTTCGCTGTTATCGTTCGCTCATTTACAGCTATTCCACAGAACGAATATCGTTAACGAACGGTCGTTTGAACGATTTTATGAACGATAATCGTTCGAAAAAGTTCAGTGGAATAGGGCCTTAAATCAACAACATTTGAACGATTTTTCGATCGTTGGCTGAAATTACACAGAACTAATATCAATTAAATTCGAATGATATAACGATTTTTCGCATGATAATCGTCCCGTGTGATAGGGCCCTAAGTCTACACTAGTGATGAGCGAATAGTGAAATATTCGAATATTCGATATTTGTACGAATATCTCCCGAATATTCGAATATTCAATTGAATATTCGATCCCATTAAAGTCTATGGGAACAAGCATTCAATTTTTGAAAAACATCTATTCGACCGGTAAAAAACGGAAGTTGGGGGATTTGAACGCTTATCGAATATTTATTGAATATTCGGCGAACTATTCGATAATATTTGATAGATCAAATACCTTACTATTCAATCGAATATTTATTCGATTGAACAGTATTCGCTCATCACTAGTCTACACCCATTAGCTCATGGAAGCCTTCCGAAGGGAAAACCAAGATACACAAGTTATATAATACGTAGAGATTGTGTTACTCTTTATGTGCACTAAAAACAGTCATGAAAAGTTACCTGTAAGTCCATTTTATGGTTTCCACCTTTCCCCTAGTAAGATTTCGGGGGGTAGAAGACAAAACAGAATTTTTCAACCTTTCCGACATCAAATGAATGGAACATAGACGTGGACATATATTATAGTAAAACGTCGAGTCTCGGCTGTCAGGCCAACAGGATGTGTTCAGCTGTAAATTACTGTACACTTTGTGCGTCTGTGACTGTGCAGCTGTTCCGTCTGCCCGCGCTCGGATGTCCATGATTTAGTGGTTTAGCTGTCTCTGGAGGCATATTTCCTCCTATATGTAATAAAAATAATATTCTCTCTGATTAGAACAAGTTGAAGAACATCTTCGTTGTATTGGGTTTTATTTGCTACTTTGACCATTTGGTGTCTCTTTACCTAGGAGATTAACAGCGGTAATTAGGTCGGAACCTTAAAGTCCGGGGGTTATTATTCATGGGGAAGGTCTGGGGAGGATTTCTTTTGCTTTTGGCCGACACTTGTACGACTATTAATACCAGCTCACAGAACCTTACATTTGCTTCATTCATCCTTCATATTGCTTTAATGAAAGCTTTGATGTTTACGGCCAAAAACATATTACTAGGAACTTTATATTATTTTTCTTTCTTGTTTTTTTTTTTGTTTTTTTTTTAACCTCTGGAAGAAGTTATAGATTTATTTAACTCAGCCAGCAACAGGCAGTGGGTGTCGGCCTGTTTTTTTGGCCGGTACAACATACCCAGGTCTATGGTGATAGAGTTGGCGGTGGAAATAACACTTTTCCTTTCTAAAGGGATCAACCATCCAGTGAACAAATGATTCTATATATCAAAGCACTTTACTTCAAACGATATTAGAAAACTGAGTACTTAATATCTGAGCTCATCGCAGATGGTGTTTGCCCTTTAATGACTTCATGGGGCGCACAATAAAGTATTGGGTTGCCATACTTATTACATACACTTCCGCAGCTATCTCCTCTTACTGCATCATAAAGGTGTACTCTCTAAAGGCCCTCTTACACTGATCGATTATTGGCCTTACTTGGCCGATTACCAACCATTCAGGCAGCTAGTCGTTTAGTAATAGTTGAAAGGCAGCGATCAGCTGCAATGCACAATGTGATTGTGGTCTTTAAAGAGGATGTACCACCAGGTACATCCTCTTTAATATGACCCACGGATAGAACAGCCCCATTACGGAGAAGCTGGTGCCGCAGTCCGTTTTTGAACCGCAGCCGCATTCCCATGTACTGCGCTGTTCTATGCCCGGATACCGGGCCGGGGCTGAAGCACAGGAGGCGGGCTGGCCTGCCCTCAGTGGACGGAATCCCTCGCCCCTCCATGACGCGGCTCCATTGATTCTAATGGAGCCACCTGATAGATGGGAGGGAATTCCCTCCCACTAGGGGTAGGCCGGCTTGCCTCCTGTGCTTCAGCCCCGGCCCGGTACCCATGGATAGAACAGCACCGTACACGGGAACCGGGCCGCGGTTCAACTAACGGACAGCGGCACCGGCTTCCCTGTGACGGCACCGTTCTATCCGTAGGTCATATTAAAGAGGATGTACCTGATGGTACATCCTCTTTAAACATGCTGAAAGATCATGATTATGTCATTGATGATCTGCTGTGCGTAGGTCCGTGTAAAAGAAGCAACAGCAGCAGAGCACCGTTGACTTCAATGGGCAGCCCGAACGATCTAAGGCGGCCCCTCCCACTCCTCCCCGCTCGCTGTCTGTGCATGTAATACCACAGGTAGCGACTGAGGAATGAGGGGAAAGCGAGCACTGACCTGACAGGAAATCATGCCGTGTAATATGACTTTGAAGGGAATGTGTCACCTAAATTTTCTTTTACTGATTAGAATCACATACTAAAACTTGTTCTTTTATTCTAATCGGTTTTAATTTTCTGACTTTCATGTTTTAAAAATTCTCTATTTGTACATTGTTATGGGGGCAGCCATATTGCCTGGGCTGTTTTAACAGCATTTAGTGACATGATTTACAGCAAGCCTCATAGACAAAGACAACAATAGCCAGACTCTGTCCCCTTGAGAAGTATGTACTGTAAAACATCATTGAGCGTACTCTGTGACCACAGGGAGCTGTTATTGCCTTCCATTGATGATATCTACCTTCTGGTGTCACATGATGCTGCACTGCAGTACAGATCACTTTACAGCAGCCTCCTCTTATCACCACAGACAAAACAGGAAGTCTCAGCTTAGGTTTAGCTCCAATGATGAGAATAAAAACTGCAAGATATGAGGATTATTTTATATTAGATAGAAAAATGGAAAATGAGAAAAAATGTCTTCATTTGAGTATCGGGAGGATGGAAAAAAATAACTATTGGCCAAATAAACTTTCATCCAACAGTTATCAAGTGGATGGTCAATGGGATCTTCCAAGGTTAGTAAAACTACATGAGGTCTGCAACCATTGCAAAAATTTGTCAGTTTGAGAATGCCATATCTTGTAAAATTTAGCCCAAACCTATCATGTATATACTTTATGCAGAGGGAGAGATTTGTTTCTAAGAAGCACATCTTGCAGGGATCACAGTGTACTAAAAGTAGTTTAGCGCTCATCGGTGTTCTGTAAACATCCAGCACATTCCAGGCCAGTCCAAAAATGGGAAGTGAGAATGTTACTTTAACACGTTCTTACTTCATCCTTGTTTAGATCAATTGGAGTATGTTGATGCGAGGATCCGTAAACTGCCCGTAGACGTAAGATTTGAGGTGGGTATCAGATGGATGGTTGATGCTACTCAAACATACCGTGCCTACAAACAGTTTAAAATTCTCAGTGGAGCCAGAAAATACAAGATAGGCTGATCAGTAAATCCACTTCAGTATATGCTTAGGAATATTAATCCTATTTCCCCATAACAGTACCTGTCATGATGCCCCAAATCATTGCTGGCCATTGTGCCCCTAATAGATGTTATCAAGAGAATGATGGTTGACCTCAGGGTGATCAACCAAAACACTGCAGAGACACCATCATGTGTTTTTCAATGTCAGTGAATCTAGGAACATTGCCCCCTGAGAAATTAAATATGTAAAAATACTGCCAAGACACCATCAGGTGTTTCTTAACGTCCATGAGCTAGCTAGACCTTCTACTGGGAAGGAACAACCAAACCAAGGAATATCTCCAGTCAAGGAAACCACCTTCCAACAAGCCACAGTGAAAAATGACAGGACTTGGGGAATACCCAAGCAAGGTATCCATTCACAGACAGCTGTTTTGGGGTATTTGCCCCTCATCAGTGTGGAGTAGAATTCTGGCTAATGGGAGCAAAGCATAGTAAGTGCATTCAAGAGAATGATGGTTGAACTCAGGGAGATTAACCAAAATACTGTGGAGACACCATCACATGTTTCTCAACAACAGTGAGCTAGTAACTTGTATCGGGAAGGAACAACCAAGCCAAGGGGGTCTCCAGTCAAGGAAGCCAACTTCTAACAAGCCATAGTCAAAAATGACACCTATTAGTCCCTATAAAGGTCCTTCTCATGGACCACATTACTACCAATAAATTCCCACCTAATGATGTCAGTCGCAGGGTTGTGCATGAGAAGACATTAAGAAGTGCCCCCATTAACAAGGGGTACTCTAGGTGGTTCACCTATCATCTCTACCCTACCATTCATACAGAATACATTTATCCTTGTCTCTCCAAACTTTTTTTTTCTGAAATACAAACAAAAGATTTGCAAATCTGAACCATATCTAAAGAAATATTGTTCCAATATCACAATTCTGTAAACCAGTTTGTGGGAGATCTGTAGATCCTCAGCCAACACATGTGGTTTTGACAATGCATTCTGTTACTTGATGTACAGTTAGAGTATGAATTCTGCGAATATTAAGAAAAGAAACCACAACACCAATGAGAAAGCGACCTTCTTATCACACGTACCATAGAAAGCTGCGTTACTATACAGAATCAAAGACCTACAAAGCATAGTGGCTATCTGCCAGGAGCATGCCCATGAAAGCACTACAATAAAAGCAGGCTACTCAGTTACCATAAACCACAATGGGGTTGGGGGAACATCATGTATTTTTTTCCCTAGTCTTTGCTCTTGCATGTGGGTGTATAGGCATTAATTTTCTTCCCATAAGATACCCCGATTTAGGATGTATGTCTACAGTGGTCAGGGCTGTATCTTCTATGAGGTGATATGAGTATCTTGCCTCACGCGGCAGATTGCAGAGTTTCTGGGGGTTGTTCCATGTAGTGACCATGTAGTGACCATAAATTATACTGTCTAACCTCTTATATACTCCCATTCTCTACTGTTGGTTCCATAGACCACATGACCTGGAAACCTTTGTGGGATGTAATGGAGCCCTGACTGAGACTATTATATAGAGGTGTACAGTACACTTTGCTGGTACTGTTATATGTTTTAGGGTCCTAATACACGGACCGACTACAGCCCAATAATTTTAGTAAACGAGCACTGATCTGCTAGGTCATCACTCGTTTACTGGACCTATTAGACGGCCCAACAATTGGGCAGTAAGGGCTGCATGGACATCATTACCGATGTCCATGCAGCCCTTGCCCAAACACCTGCTACCTTACCTCTCCCCGCTCCCAGTCTTCTCTCCTGTGCTTCGCAGCTTCCTGGTCCTAGCGTCAGCATCGTCTGAGAGCTGTCAGCTGACAGGCCACTCAGCCGCTGCAGCCGCCAGGACCGGGAAGCTGTGGAGCACAGGAGAGAAAACCGGGAGCGGGGAAGGTGTGAGATGTTTGGGATGATCGTTGTCATGGGCTGATCGCTGTCTCTATTACACGGAATGATAATCAGCTGAGTCGGCTCGATTTGGCTGATTATTGCTCCATGTGATAGGGCCCTTAGACTTCTGCTGACAGGTTTAGTGTCTCCTGAGTTGTGTTGTTGTGAAAACAGGATAAAGCATTTAATCAAGTCTATTATCCTAGAGATGATTGCTGGATCCCTTGCATCCTTTCCAAAGGATTATGTATACTATACTTAAAAAGAACCTGACAGCTAAATCAATGCACATTATACATATACAACTGCACCATACTCATATTTGAGTATCCAGTAGGGGGCATGGTCATAAACTACATAGTCTTGCCCTCCACTCGAAAAACTTAGAAGAAGGATTTGTTCCTTCAGACAGGAGAAAAGTTCTCCCTCCGATAATTAAATGTTACTGTAGCATTAATTCGGAATGTTTTCCTCTAGTATTTCACTTTCGAGTCCCAACGCTCTCACATATGGGTATACTTGGCCGAGGAGTTATTTTTCCAGCTGTGACTGAATTCCTTACTGATGGTGCCGTTTATTTTGCTGTACATTACAATTTGCCAGGCAAGCTGTTTTTAACTCCGTCGTTTGCAGTATAGAACATTACTTCTATCCACGAGCGCTGATGGTACAATGTCAAGGTGATGGGGCAATCAGTGCCAGGGTGTCGTTCCATTACCCGGCAGACGCAGGATGATTCGAGAGGGGTAGAGGGCTCCATTGTAGACATGTAATGTTAACACTAAAGTCGTTTCTTCAGACAATTATCTGAAGTCTGAATCTGAAAGCCTTCGAGTTCCTGACCGTGATTACGCTAGAATGGAAGACTGTTTATTTTCATGCTTGTGGTTATGGTGGTGGTATGAGACTGTCAGAACAACTCTGTGGGAGACGTTAGAAGGAGTTATGTTCACTTTCGCTGTACCCATTAAATTCATTCTGGTGCAGAAGCCTTCAGAGAACTCTGTCAGCGCGGAAAAAAAAAAACATTGTCTGGACGCACTGATCCATTTTCCATTTGCGACCACAGTTAATGCAGAAAGATCGTTGATCAGGTTTCCTTTTCTTGTGATTGCTAAACATTGTTTTACTTTTACTTGTTGGCAAGAAGTATTGGATACGCTTACGCTCGAATATCTATTTCTACTGCACTCAAGAAAACCCACCCCGTCTCAAGAATCTGTCAAGAAAATATACAGTACTGCCCCTAACTACGTATTGGCCAAATCCGCCAATTTCAGTGGGACTCGCCCACCTTCTAATGTGTATGGTGCCCTCCCGATCCTCCCCAGTTGGGGGGAAGAATGGTCAGACATTTTGTATTTCAGCTCCCAATCCTTTTGTCCTTTAGTAAATAAGCCGCCACAAGAGGTGTTTTGCAACAGTTTTCTCCTCGTTTGCCTATTATAACATAAACATGTATATGGGGCGATTGGTTAAGACAGCTGTCTGCTAAATGATAGTTACAACTATAGCCAGATTTACCTTTACTTTGCTTCAGTATACAACATTATAGTATGATAAATGATAGACACTCACGCTTATTTGGACCAGTCCAGGCAACATTGATGTCCTGTACTATGACCATTGTAGGGCCAGGTGGGGTGGTGCATGACTACAAAGATTCCGTTTTTGGTGCCAATGGGAAGGTTGACATTTTGGTATTTTTTTAGAATACCTGCTGACCACCTAACCCCTATGGTAGCTCCACCTTGCAGTTGATGTCAGATGTAGGAGTGGAGAGAAGGATGGGGCAGCTAAATTTCAACATGATCTTTTGTTGTCTAGAAGATAAGAAGGATATATCCATATGTATGAAGGGATCGGGAAAGACAGGTGAAAGTTATGCCTACCGAAAGAAGCCAACCACTTTTTACTCATATCGGCTAAACCTGCTACTGCTTGATGAAAAAAACCACCAGGGGCGAGAATTTAAAAGGTTACTGCTCCCCGAGCCCGTGCTGCGGCCACATCACAGAGCTCCTGGATCTGTCATCTTCTCTCTGGTTCTGGATACGTCATGACCCAGGAGATCACTGAAGAGCGGGATTTATCCCACTCAGCCAATCAGTGACTACATCGATGTCCCGCCCCAGTCCCTGGCTGGCTGAGCGGAACATCCGTCAGCCGGGTTGTGATGTAGCCGGCTGGGAGCTCGAAAAACAGCCAGAGGGGTCAAGGAGTAGAGAAAGGTGACTATAATTTTTTTAAAATTTCCCCCCACCACCTTCCTCTAAAGATATTAAACCTCCTGGACGGACTTCTCCTTTAACTGCTTATAACCAAGAAGGTATCCTATTTAATCTAAAACTGCTCACACACATTAGATTACTGTCAGACAAACCAACCAATTACTGAAGGACCAGCAGACCACCTAATATACATGGTGGCTTCCAACCAGGGGCGTAACTAGAAATGGGTGGGCCCCATAGCAAACTTTTGATTGGGGCCCCCTTCCCAACTCAACCGGCCATTTTAGTCATAACTGCAAGGGCTTGTCAGGGGTGCTTGCAGTTAAAAGGGACACTTGCAGAACCTGGGAGGCCCACTTGGCCACCTGATGCTGAAAATGATGACAGCTCAGGGGGACCAGTGCATTGCAGGTATAGGAGACAGGGCCCCCTGATGCGGTGGGCCCCATAGCAGCTGCTATGGCTGCTACAGTGGTAGTAACACCCCTGCTTCCAAGTCTCGTTCAATGGCAGATGCCTGGGAGAAGAAGTAGTTGAAAACTACATATCAACATGTGCAATCTTTTTGTTCTCAGGGAAGATACATTTTTGCTAGAGGTATCTGGCAGTAACCTTTTCCCCATTCAGAACAAATGCATACTCTTCTCTGATAAATGTGCAAGAATCTGAAGTGTATGGTCAGTCTAAGGGAGTCATGTCAACTAATTTCTTTACTTTATTTGACCTTTTGTAGATTTTATAGGGTGTGCTTGCATAAAGTAGAGACCATGGTTGTCAGTTTAGAAGGGCTTTGTAATAGAAGCCTATCCCCTGGCATATCCCCCGGATAAGGTGAGGTGCTTATAAATTATAAAATGTAACTTTGCACATCATCCACCTATATGCAAAGCAGGAACATCTGTAAGATACAAAGGTGACATTCACAGTTAACCGTGAATTGCAGTACAGTTGTAACCACTATTGTTATAACACCTTTTCCATAAATAGATCTTTTCCCTCTTTTAGTCCAAGGCTACTTTTGATAAACCGATCTGGAATAAACAGCTCTGCATGGCTCAATCTGATCATTCTTAGCCACTTCCTACAAAGCACCTTGCTCATAGCCACTGGGCTTCGGTAAGACAAGTACAATGGTTCTGCTCTGTTTTGATAATCTCTAACCCCCAAAGACTAAAGAGCGGCTTATCCTACTTTCCAGCTAAGCACATTTTAGACACCGGCAAGCAGAAGTGAGAAAAACTGGTCCATAACCGTACACGTAGATCGCTACCTGTGTCCTGTACGTCATGTCCATTCAGTGTGCTTAGTTTTTTATTGTTGGGTTATTATGTGTCTAGGGTTATAATATACAAGGTTACAATGATCCTGTGCTCATAGAGTAGTTGTCGTAAGGTTGGGATGGCGAGCCTTTGGCCTTACAGCTACAGCTTCGGCTTTGACTTTCCAGGCATGATGGGAATCGTAGTTTTTTAACAGCTGGAGGGTCGAAGGTTTCCCATCCTTGTCGTAAGGCATAACATTTTATACCTGTAGCTTTTTCTACATAGAGGGAATGTGCAGCCCACTATATGGTAAGGGCCCTATTACACTAAATGATTATCGGATGTACTTGTCCGATTACCGGCCGTTCTGGACAATAATCGTTTGGTGTAATAGCACATGTTAAAAGACCACAATCAGCCGGCATTTAAAAAAATTACGATAACGACAGCGATCTGCTGAATGTCGCTCTGTGCAATAGGGGCAGCAGCAGCAGACCGCCAACTTTAATGGTCAGCCTGGACTATTGAAGCATTGTCCGGGCAGCCCCTCCGGCAGCTCCCATGCTCGCTGTCTGTGCGTGTAAGAGCACAGGTAGCGAGCGGGGAATGAGAAAGAGGCCTATGGCTGTATCCATGTTTTTTAGGCAGCCTTAGGACTGCAACCCACTTGTTCAGCCACCGAGCGCGCTCGGGAGTCACTCATCTCTAGGGACCACTCATCTTATTGTAGCCTATTAGATATTGGTGGGAGACAAAAGCAGCTAAAAAGCATAAACCATGTCCCTTGTGGGTATAAAGTGAACGGCACAGCTAATAAAATAATAAACAGCTGCAAACTGAACAATCCCTCAGACTACTACCTTGCAATCCTGTGCTTTAATAAATTATATATCTGTATTTCATTAGAGGGGTGTCATAACATAATTTAGGAACTTCAAGGAAAAAATATGAAGAGAAATGTAAACAGGGGAAAACAAACAAACATAAAACCATTTGTGTTGATGTGAAAACCTGATGTTTGATATAATTGATGTCTATACAAGTAAGCGATCCCTTTGACCTGGGTTCAAGTAAAAGATTCTGTCCACTGGGCGGGAGCCAATAGATGATATGTTTGTTGGAGTACACGGTGTTCCTAACCTCTAGGAGGGGAGTGTTAAAGTGTCTGTGTGTTGCAGTAAACCCATGTTGCAAAGCTGTATGGTAAATTACTACAAAGAACATCCACTTCCTTGCCAGATACCTCAAAGGAGAAATATTAAAAAATAATGTCGAAATAAGATCCAGCCTCAGCCGAACAGGGTAGAACAGGACTGCTGAAGGTATGACATTACTCAATCCTTCCATCATGACATCATCTCTCATCTTCAGAGTTCTTAATTGGTTCTAGTGAAGATCTGAGGTGTTGGTGGGTAACAGGCAAACACTTGAGGGTCCCATAACCGCCCACCCTAACCACAGTACTTTACTTGTTTGTCCTTTAGTTAGGGGCCGTGATGTAACATTCTCACTTTTTGAGTCCAACATCAGAAGGACTACATTTTTATTCAATTCTATAAGATCCAACCCATAATTTTAGCTTGCAATTTTTTTCAGGTTCAGCACTTTTTTTTTTACTTATTATTTTCATCTAAACTAATAGATATTGGAGGATCTCCATGTTGATTTTCCTTCCATCAATTTTTTTTTTATTGTTTTTCGATATCAGAGATGGGGAACCTTTGGCCAAAGGCTGTCCAGGCATAATGAATGTTCCCCATCCTATATCTATATCATTCATGGTTTTCCCACAAAAACAAGTTATTTCCTTTCTTCAGGATAGGGCATGAGGTTTCAGAATGTGAGACGCCCAAGGTCTTTAGTATGACCCTCAAGTCTCCACTGAGAACATCAAGCCTCACTGCCAATCAGTAAGCAGGGATGCCAGGTCAATCAAATTCAGTCCTTGCGTACCATACTGCAGGTGCCTGTGAACTTTAGTTTCTGTCATTACTAATGTTCCTGTGGATCTGCTGTTAACCTGACCCTCTTCTTGGTACCTTGTTTACCTCTCTACCTTTTGGACCCTGGCATCACCTCCTGGCATCTGGACCTTTGGACTGTACTCTGATAACCCTTGCCTGGCCACTACGTGACCTTCTGGTGTTGAACCCTTGCTCTGTAACCTAATCTGATGATTCTGCTACTGCTTAGGGCCCTATTCCACCGGACGATTATCGTTCAGATTATCGTTAAATCGTTTGAATCTAGACGATAATCGTTCGGTTGAAATGCAGTTAACGATTAACGACCGAACGAGAAATCGTTGATCGCATTATAAGACCTGGACCTATTTTTATCGTTGCTCGTTCGCAAAACGTTCGCAAATTGTTCGCATTGAATAAGACGTTGTTCGCAGTAGATACGAACACAATAGCGAAGAATTAGCGAAGAAAAAACGATCGCAAATACGATCATAAGTAACGATTATCGTTCCATGGATATGAGTGAACGTTTTCAGGTCTTTCGCAATAGCGGTCGTTTGAGATAATTAATCGTTAACGATTATGCGAACGATAATCATCCGGCCCTTACTCTCCAGGTAGTATTGACGGACTAGTGAGCCATTCTTCTTCCCTATTGGGTTATTGTCCCATCTTATCAGGGTGAGTTCTCCAGATATCGGTGGATAGGGGTATGGGTGTCTATTTGGTTTCAGATGCTAGTTGTTGAACAGGAATGACTATTCCCAAGTTTGAAGGGTTCAGTGATTTTTTCATCTGTTTGTTGCCCAAAAATGTAAAATACTAGCCAGGAACCAAGCCCAGTTAGAGGCAAAAGGCAGATACATAACAAAATGACCATTCCTCAATATCTTTAGCTGACAGATGTCAGATCATAATCATATAGATAGGACTTACGCATGTATGAAATTTCTGGCTAAGGATCACCCTCTGCGGATTCCACAGCTCGCCACACTCACGACCACGTTCATCTCCGCTGGTCCCACAGGCTTCATTCTATGGTTCGGCAGATTCCGCCGTCCGCCTGAAGAATGAGCCATAGAATAAAGCCTGTTGGACCAGCAGAGATGCGTGTGGCTGCGAGCAGGGGCGAGCAGTGGAATCCGTGGCGGGCGATCTGCCTGGATTCCGTAGTGTGGACATACCCTTATAGTAGTATGAAAGATCTTCCATTCCGAATGTTATCAGAATATTTTCATTCTAAGATCGTTTATCCTCTACTCAGTGTCCCGAATCACATATGGCCAGTCTGAATAAATGTAATTGCCAATATGGGCTAAAGTGTGTATGTCTGTGTATGCAAAATGAGCTTTCATTAGATGATCGTTCATCCACAGTTGCACAGCTCTAAATCTAAGGGCCGTATTGCACGTCCTGATGTGCGGGGTTAGCAAGTACCGTTCTGCTTTTGGAGCCTATTTGACGGCTTGATGATTGTGCGGCAAGGGCTGCATTGTTAGCAATGTCTGTGCAGCCCTTGCTTTAAAGGGGTACTCGGTGTCAATATATAGAAAATATTAAAGAAGCTATGCTTACCTCTGCTGTATCTCTGGGAACCCCCCACCACTGACTTCAGCTACCACAACACTTTCGGATCCATATTTGCAGTGACAGCCTGCTCAGCCAATCACTGGCCATGTCTCAGTCAGTAATTGGCTGAGTGGGCTGTCACTGCAGAGGTTGGTTCATAAGTGATGTCGGTGGCTGCGATCAGTAGGGGATCCCAAAGACACGACAGGAGGACATCGGGAAAATGTGGAGAGGTAAGTATAGCTTCTTCATTATTTTCTATATACTGGACTTTTATTATTGAGCAACACCTTTTGCTAACGTTAAGGAGTCTCCTGTCGGCTGTTGTAATTATAGCTCTGTCTGCAGACCTATGGTGGTGGTGCCGGGATTGTTCTCTTCTAATTGGCTACATTTTTTATATACTGATGCCGAGAACCCATTTAATCAGCCATTGGCCGCACATCACCTATTACATGGAGAAATGGCTGATGATTTTTAAACTTGCTGAAAGACATCGATTAGCCGACGAGTGAATAATAACTTATTCCTCAGCTAATCATTGTCTTTATTACACAGAACAATACCAGCCCGATTCGCCCTGATTTGGCAGATAATCGCTCCCTGTAATAGCGTTTTTACTATTGTGTAGGAGATTGTGGGGGGTCCGACCGGCTTCTGTATTATGAATAGAGCCATGGGTGCATCACGTGACCTGCGGCTCTACCCATTCCTGTGGAACCGAGCTCTTCCCGCATACTTGTCTCTTTCTATCGCTCCATAGAAACAGACAGAGCCGCGGGTCGCATGCTGTACCCGTGGCTCTATTCATAATACAGAAGCCGGGAGCCTGATATAAAGATCGGAAGTGCAGGGGGGTCAGACCCCCTGCAATCTCCTACTTTTCCCCTATCCTGTGGATAGGGAAAAAGTTGCTTTCTCGGAATACCTCTTTAAGCTATCCATAAAATTTCAATACATTTTTACTTATATTGTCAATTTTGGTGGAATCTGGAGGCAGTTTATTATGTAAGACGTCAGATCTTGGTATTTCCATTGGAAACAATAATCCTTTGCTTCTCGGGAGAAGCAACCCTGAGGTGTCTGGCAGCAGCTTTTTCCTCTTTTCCTATTGAAATAAAGATGTAACCTTGGCTGCTCTGAACATGTTCATAGAGGAGCCATCCTATGTTTATGGCCAGCTTTAGCCGTTAAACTATTGTAAATGGCGCCTAAAAGCCAACCATAGAATAGACATAACTATCTTGGCTCTATCCAGTAAGCATTGGGGATGAATGGCTGCCAAAACATCTGGTGCCAATTATCTACTAGAGAAAATGGATGGAAAGATACTGAAAAACCATTAGACAGGAACCAGCCCAAAATGTTTATATGGTTGTGCAGACTTTTTTTTTCACCACCAGGAAATGACATACCGAACTTCCAAACTGACCAATTTTTTTTTTTTTTTTTTTTTTTTTGCTATATTAGAACTTTTTGCTTTATTAATATCATACAGTGATGGATTCATCTTCTGCATTTCTTTTTTCAAAATTATACTATAAAAGTTGTATCCAAATGATTACAGTGTTTTATCTGTTTTTAGCCTTTTGTGGCCTGGGTTGCCCTGGGACTGATGCCCCAAAGTAGAAAGCTCTAAAAGCCCTCAAAACTACTAAAAGATCCATATAGAGGAGCTAAAACATACTTAAAGTTCTAGTCATGCATGTTGTCCTGTAGGGTCCTGTAGCATCCCAAGTACCAGAATTGCCGGTACCCAGAAGGCCAACGCTTCATAATACTGACCTGGCCCCTCCTCTCAGCTCTGAGTAAAGCTCTAGTGGTCTCCTGATTGGACATTAGAGCTGTCATTTAGAACCAAGAGGAGGTTCTGTGGAAGTAAAGACTTTTTCTGGCCACTATACTGCTTTTTCCAGGACCAAAACTTTATTTTCAACTATTCTTCCTGTCTTCAAAATGGCTGACAGATTCCCAAGAAAGTGAGTCTGTCAAGTGTCAAAGAGGTAGTGCTGAGGACAGCATGCATGCCTCCTCACTCCCTCCCCCACCCTTACCGCTGTTGAGTGAGGTTTGGGGGTAGCAGTTGGGCCGGCTTCCCCCTAGCTATCTATGATCCGAGGGGTCATCCGGCTCACCCGGTCCTACAAATAGCTGGGCTACAAGACTCCATCCACAGAATACCCAACAATATAGACTTTAAGTGCCAACCTACATATACATACTAAAACACCAGTGGCACGTGGGTTCCGGGACACTACCTGTACAGTGCTTGGCTTCCATCACTGAGCTCTGTACATCAATCAGTCAATGCAAAGAAGGGTGGGGGAGGGAGGAGGCTTGCTGATTCAGCTTAGCAACACCTCCTTGACACTTTGACTGATTTCTTTAAAGGGAAATTACCAAATATATATATGGAATGGCATCATGCCCAGGGCAGATGCTAATAGACAGCTGGGGCCCCCTATATAACAGCAATTATTATCCTCCTTATACGTCACAGAATCCGTCTTTTTCTTGGATCTTCTCCATCTTTTCTTCTAGCTTTGTCTAATAATGGACTCAGTGGCCTGGCTTATTTTTTGTAATCCTAGTAACAAACAAGATGGCCGACGCTACTTGAAAAGTAATAAAATAGTGTTAAGTGGCCGACACCTTAACGGACCGGGCAAACAGTGTTGATTTTCTCAACTCTGAAGGACGTGAGTCATAGCTGCGCACCACATCCCGGGATGTATTTCATAGCCGCTGCATGGGAAACATCAAGGGGGGGAAAAAAATGCTGAAGCTAAATAGAAGCTGGAAATATATCCACCCAGCTGCTGTATTTAAAAACCTGATACAAGGGAGTCATTTGTAATCTATGTCTAAAGAACAGCGTGCACATTGCTGTCAAATCCCAGCCATGAATCACATGTGGCTATTCTGAACGGCCGGGATTCCCCGCTTTATTTTTTCCCTCCCCCTATAATATATATAATAGAGAGAGAAGGTGCAAATGGTGGCCGGGGTCTGAAGGATTGCATGCTCTTCTGCGCCGGGATCTCATGAGTCATTAATCTGTGTTTTTCATTTTCGGAGTGAAATTCGGTAAAGTGGATACGAGCTGAACTTCATCCATTATTTCACACTATTTGATTACTATTGTTCTAAAACAACGGCCGAGGTGCCGAGCAATGGATAGCAGATGTTAGTGTCATTACGGGCAAGCAACTTGATTTATTACAACTAGACTGTGTATAGTGTAGCGTGTATTTATGGTGGCCCTATAAGCATTTTTAGGTACCATCTAAGTAATGGTGCACTAAGTAGTGGTGGGGGAAATTTATCAAACATGGTGTAAAGTGAAACTGGCCCAGTTGCCCCTAGCAACCAATCAGATTCCACCTTTCATTTTCCAAAGAGTCTGTGAGGAATGAAAAGTGGAATCTGATTGGTTGCTAGGGGCAACTGAGCCAGTTTCACATTACACCATGTTTGATAAATCTCCCTTTATGGCCCTATGGACATGACCATCAAGCTCAGGTGAATTGTTAAATCTCCCTTTATGGCCCTATGAACATGACCATCAAGCTCAGGAGATATTGGGGAAGACTTGCACTGAACCTCTGCCATTGAATTGGTGTCAGAAAGTTATACAGATTTGTAAATTACTTCTACTGAAAAAAATTAAAGTCTTCCAGTATTTATCAGCTACTGTATGTCCTGCAGGATGTATTCTTTCCAGTCTGACACATCTGACACACAGACCTATTTAAAGTCACTCTGTACCCACAATCTGCCCCCCCCCCAACCACTTGTACCTTTGGATAGCTGCTTTTAATCCAAGATCTGTCCTGGGGTCCATTCGGCAGGTGATGCAGTTAATGTCCTTAAAAAAAAACTTTTAAACTGGCAGCCCCGTGCCCAACAGCCGTGGCCTAGATTGGGATGCATTAAGCTGGCACACCCCTCCGTCCCTCCTCCCCACCCCGTTCATCATTAGGAATGCCCCTAGGCCTTTTTTCCTGTCTTAACATTACACAGGTGCCTTATAGTGACTTTGTACCCACAATCTGACCCCCCCCCCCAAACCGCTTGTACCTTCAGATAGCTGCTTTTAATCCAAGATCTGTCCTGGGGTCCGTTTGGCAGGTAATGCAGTTATTGTTATAAAAAAACACCTTTTAAACTTGCAGCCCCGTGCCCTATGGTAGTGGCTTAGATTGTGTATGCATTAGGCTGGCACAACCTCTCTGTCCCTCCTCCCCACCCTCCTCATCATTAGGAATGCTACAGGCAGATTGCCTCCTATTCGTCAGCTGTGTCAGCCCGGCACATGGGCTGGATCGTTAAGACACCTGTGCAAATGTTCAGCATGGAGAAAATGTTCCAGTGGCATTCCTAATGATGAAGAGGGTGGGGGGGAAGGACAGAGGGGTGGTGCAAAGTTAGGGCACAAAAATTCTAAGCCACGCCCGTAGGGCACGGGGCTGTAGGTTTAAAAGTTGTTTTTTAGGACAATAACTGCATCACCTGCCAAACGGACTGCAGAACAGATCTTGGATTAAAAGCAGCTATCCGAAGGTAAAAGTGGTTTGTGGGGGTCAGATTGTGGGTACAGAGTTGCTTTAACGATTCAGCTTATGTGCTGTGCTTACACAGCTAAGGAATAGTAGACAATCTGCCTGGAGCATTCACAATGATGAGGAGGGCGGGGAGGAGGGACAGAGAGGTTGTGCCAGCCTAATGCATGCACAACCTAGGCCACGGCCGTTGGGCACGGGGCTGCAAGTTTAAAAGTTGTTTTTTTTAGGACAATAACTGCATCACCTGCCAAACGGACCCCAGGACAGATCTTGGATTAAAAGCCGCTATCCGAAGGTACAAGTGGTTTAAGGGGGGGGGGGGGGGGGGGTGTCAGATTGTGGGTACAGAGTCCCTTTAACTTTGTGGTGAAACCCCTTTAAGCCCAGCCCTTTGGACTGTTTCAGGAATGTGCAGAAAGTTTTGCAGAATGTTAAATAATGGTGGCAAAGATTATTTGCTGGTTACTTTTCTTCTTCTACTTTTAGTGTTCCTTTAAAGGGGTATTCCAGCATTTTATTTTTTTTTCAAATCAACTTATAATAATTTTCTTCTATTAAAAATGTCAAGTCTTCCACTGAAAACAAATTTTTCTCAGTTGAATAAGATCAGTACTATGCGTGACCTCCTTATCCCTTCTGCATCAGTTCTTCCTGATACTTACACCCAGGGTATGAAGGAACTTGGCAGGGAGGCTGTTCCATCATTTTGGAGAACTAAGCCCAGATCTTCAATGACTGTGGCTGCTCAGATCTTTCCGTCTCTTTCTTTCTAGTAAGTTACTAGAAAGAAAGAGACACGGAAATGCAGCCCCCACCCCCCCAAAATAATGATGGACAACACTTGGAATAAAAAGGCCGTGGCACTTTATTATGGGTTAACACAATAACAATGTTAAGCCCAATAAATAAATAAATAAGTAGTAAATAAGGCAGGGTGACAATACCCCCACTAGCAAAGTGCCACGACAAACTTGACTTTAATAAATAAGGGAGGGAGGGCAAGAGCAGCAATCTTCTTCTCTCAATCCACGCCGACTGAGCAGCGCAGCGCAGGCTCCCATATAAGTACTGCTTGAATTCTCCCGCACAAATCAGAGAGCCAATCAAAAGCGCGGACACGCAGTTATTTTTAGCGCTCCCTTTTCCCGCACATTTCATCCAGCCAATCACAGCGGGGTCTGTTGCTGGCCAGAAACCAGGAGCTTCCACAGACACCTGAAAGATAAAGAAAGGGGGGGGGGGGGGAAAGAAAGCACAAACCTGACACTTATAACAATACCTGACCCTACCATCAGGGGATAGGGGGCGCAATTCCGTTTGTCCCCCTTTGATAAAGGGGGGCCCCTTCAGAAAGCTTACTAGTAGTAACCCCAGACAGACTGGATGATGTGAGATCAGGGCTTTGTGGAGGCCACCCCATCACTTTTAGGACTCCTTCTTCTCCTTCACACTCAAGATGGTTCTTAAAGACGTTGGGGGAGATTTATCAAACATGGTGTAAAGTGAAACTGGCTCAGTTGCCCCTAGCAACCAATCAGATTCCACCTTTCATTCCTCACAGACTCTTTGGAAAATGAAAGGTGGAATCTGATTGGTTGCTAGGGGCAACTGAGCCAGTTTCACTTTACACCATGTTTGATTAATCTCCCCCATTGACCGGATGTTTGGGGTTGTTGTTCTTCTGCAGAGTACAAATTATATAGGAAACGAGATGCTATCCTGATCGGAGTCATCTGACTGGGCAGTGTTTGTTCCCACACCTGCCTAAAACCTTTGTACAGTGTATGTGTAGGGGTTGTATGTTCTTTCTGAGGGTTGTATGTGGTTTTCCTCCAGGTTCCTCAAGTTTCTCAAAAAACTTAGTGACAGAATTATTGGCTTCTTATAAAACCAGCCCTAACATGTGTTTATGAGATACAGAGACCAGGTTTTAAACCCTACTGGAGACGGGGGCTGATGTGTGATAATGTGTACAGTCCTGTGAAATATACCGTATGTCAGCAATGGGAAACAATGACTGTGTTTTCTAGGGTCTGCTACACATGATCGTGGTATATGGGTCCTCTTGGCAATAAGGGGATGACATAGTATGGGCCCTATTACACGGGACGATCGTTCTGTGTAATTGCAGGCAACAATCAAAAAATCGTTCGTATGTTGTTGATCGTCGATTTAGATATAAACCTAAAATTATCGTTAATCGTTCGCTGTAATTCCACGTTCGTTTGCTCAAGTTGCGCATTTTTTCACTAATTGTTCAGTGTAATTGCACATTGTTCATTGTTTTTCTGGGATCAGAAGGAGTAAACGATCATAGTAACGATCGCAATAACGATCGTAACTAACGATTATTGTTCTGTGTAATATGGTGAACGATTTCAGGTTAACGATAAACAATCTCGTTTGCAATCCTTAATCGGTAGTCATTAATCGTTAAAAAACGCTCAGTGTAATAGGACCCTATGTCAGTTAGTGACATTTACTTACCTGTCCTGCTCCGCCTCCACTGCCAGGTTCCTTTGCTGGCCTGGAACCTAGCAGAGCAGGACAGGTAAGTATATATCACTGACATGTCCCCTGCAGCCCCTGAAGCACAGTTAAATTTCAATTTATTTATCCCAGGCAACTCCTTTAAGGGTGCCTTCACACCTACCGACTCGCAGCGTTAATAACGCTGCAAGTCGGCTAGGTCCTGGCAGATCACTGTCAGTACATACACGCAGCGGTCTGAACGACCGCTGCGTGTATGTAAATCTGCCGGCTGCTTAACCCCTTCTGATGCCGGCCGGCCGCCTCCCGCTCACCTCTGTATACATTATCTCCTCGCTCCACGGGGTCCCGGCATCCTGCTCTCCCACCCGGCCAATCAGTGGCTGCGGCAGGGCAAAACACTGATTGGCCGGGCTGGAGAGCAGGACGCCGGGACCCCGTGGAGCGAGGAGGTAATGTATACAGAGCTGAGCGGGAGGCGGGAGGCGGCCGGCATCAGAAGAGGTTAAGCAGCCGGCAGATTTACATACACGCAGCGGTCGTTCAGACCGCTGCGTGTATGTACTGACAGTGATCTGCCAGGACCTAGCCGACGTGCAGCGTTATTAACGCTGCGAGTCGGTAGGTGTGAAGGCACCCTAAGTTTCATTTTTGTGGAAACCTGGCAGTAAGGGCCCTATAACACCAAACAATCAGAAGTACTTGGCCGGATGATAATTGTTTGGTGTAATAGGTGTAATATGTTGGCTGATCATTGTCATAAAAAATATTCTATTAAAAAGACAACGATAGTAACAACGTCTGCCGGCCATCTCTCTATGCAATAGGAGCAACAGCCAACCAGACGATGAAAAGATTGTTCGGGCAGCCCCTCCGGCAGCTCCTTGCAGCCCCCTGCTCCTCCTTGCTCTATGTCTGTGCTAAGACTAAAGTGTTTTATTTCCCTGCAGCGCCACCACAGGAGAAATCAAGCATTACATGGTGCCCATTTAAATCAATGAGTTTTCTATGTAATGCAGGACAGGACTGGTCCTCCAGAGTAAGAGACACTTTTTGTAAGGGCCCTATTACGTGGCCCGATATTAAGGAGCAAGTGAGCGCCAACTTGTCAGGTCAGTGCTCGCTTGCTCCTCATTCCTTTCTTGCTGTCGGTGCTATTGCATGCACCATGAGCATGCAGGGGGGCCGCGGGGAGCTACAGGAGAGGATGTCTGGACGATCTTTTGATTATCTGGGTGACCCATAGAAGATAGCGCCAGTCTGCTGCCGCTGTTCCTTTTACACAAAGCGATGGCCCACAGACCCGCTATGGTCGTTCTTTTTGAACATGCTCAAAAACAACAATCATGGACGATAATCGCTTTACATAATAGGGCCTTAACTGCTCCCAAAGAGAGGAGGATCTTCACTGGAAGGTATATGCAAATATGTTTACTGAAATAGACAATCCCTTTAAGCTTGACATGTTAGCTTTTCAGTATCGAAACATATGCAGTTTATACATAAACTGTCAATAGGGGAAAAAGTCACAAAAAGTTTTGTTCTAGAACAATTACTTAACAATTACTGTAAAAAAAAAAAGTATAGTAAAAAAAAAAGAAGTAAACCCTGTCTATGATTTCAGCAAAAAACAAAAACCAAAAACAAATCTGCCAATATCTAATGTTACTGTGGGGTAGTTTCTGGTCAGAAGTTGAGTCTATCATCTATGTGTGAATGAGGCCTACATGACCTCTGGTGGAAATAAATCCTACAATAAATTTCAGACCACCTCAAACAGAACTTTTCAATCTTACCGAACCCATAAAGAGAACATAAAGAAGAGTCTTAAAAGCTTTTCATAAGGGCCCAATGTATTGCCCAGAGGTCTTGCGGCTGTTACATAATCCTTCCAGGAAGCCGAGATCTTTTTATTAGTCATAATAAGAGACACATTGGCCGGTAACTGATTGGATTGTCGAGGCATGCAGTTTTTGATTTTATTTTAGGCAATCAGATTGATAAATGAACTGAATAAAAATGTTCCAAACAGCGTTCAGGAACATAGCAAAAAAAAAAAAAAAAAAGAAACCCTCCACTGTATACGAGGTCTTTGCTATAGGCCAAAAAAGAGATTTGGCTTTTGTTAGAGACACTTGGCCTGAGTCTTCTTCTCTCAGGGTTGTAATCAAGTAATTGTATCCTCTAGCCTTCTTTATGAAACCATATGAGACTGAGGATTTGGGAAAGGAGGCGATGTAGACCACAGGAGAGTCGAAAAAAAAGACATATTTAGCAGATTTGTGAGAAAAAGAAACCCATCCGTTACAGCTGAGAGGAAGAGAAGGAACATATGAGAGATTAATCATGGAGGATCTGGCAGGGCATATGACAGTTCGGCTCATAATTTGGCGTTGAGTCTTCTTACTTAAGGCTGATATTGTAACAATATGTGAAGCTCTGTGCTTCGGTCTTAACGTCCCCGCGCTGATATTCGCTCCACTATCATCATCCAAGAGGAATAATGGCGGAGGCTTAATTTTTTTGATTTAATTTTTTTGGCTTAAGCTTTCATTTTGAATAAATTACAAATAGTTTTTTTTTTGTTTTTTACAATATGAGCCATTCTATATTCTACTTAATTGGTTATCCAGCCTCATAAAATTTATAGGAATTGATAAGGTCACTCAGGGGCGTAGGTAGCTCCATAAATCCTGTATGGCCCCCTCCTCCCCCCATACTCACCTTGCCTGGCGTACTCCCCTGGTGCTCCTTTGTTCTCTTTCGTTCTCCTAAAACCCTGGCACATGAGTGACGTCTTTCGTGTGCCATGAAACAGTGTTTGAATGCCGGGGAACTGCGCAAGGCCACGTGAGTTTCTGTATGGGGGGGTATCCTCTTGTGGCTGGAGGTGCAAAGCCGCTTCTGGCCACAAGAGAGACTAGCAATGGCTTCTTGCTCTCTCAGTCAGAGCACTGTAGCATTTACCTGTAAGCGTTAAAGGGCCATGGACCAGAGGGCCCCTTTAGTGCACGGGCCCCATAGCAGTGGCGTGGTCTGTCATTATGATGTGTTCACTGGGCGTTAAAGCGAATGTACCATCAGGTAAATCCGCTTTAACATGACCCACAGATAGAACGGCGCTGGTGCAGGCAAGCCGGTGCCGCAGTGTCTTTTTTGAACCGCTGCCCGGCGCTTACCTGCACCAGCGCCATTCTATCCGTGGGTCGTGTGAAAGCGAATGTACCTGATGGTACATTTGCTTTAAGCCATGCCAGGTCGAAGATGGGACGTGACATGAATGTATTAAAACAATAAAACTTATTCAGCACAACATGTTTCCAGGTTGTTCTGACCTCTTCTTCAGATACCAATACTGTAGTATAAATCCACAGCCCTATTTTAATACACTCCTGGTATACAAAAAAAAATTACATTACACTCTAAAACACATGATGTATGATATCCCAGTGAATACATGGTAAGATAACCGAGCCTACTCTCAGGAATATTAGAACAGCAGCGGTCTGAGTCCTGGGACACCTACTAGTCAGCTGTTTCAAAGGTTTTGCAGTGCTTACACAGCCTCTTCATTGTTCGTACCTGTATTGGTGTACTTTTAGTATTTAGTAGAGGTGCACAGTATAGCAGCGTTGTGCCATTCAAGTGAACATTGCTGCAATACCGCGTAGCTCTGCAACTAGTATAGTGCTTATTTGAAAAGACTGTCCAAAATAATATAGTCTTTTGATGGGGATGGTCTTCTCAAAGAAAATGGCTATATTTGGGAGACTGAAACCCATGAATTGAAATCTAGTGCGGATAAGGAGTGTGTGTTTCACCACAGTATGGCAATGCAAGCATGAGCAAAAGCATCTGTACAAGCTTAAAGAAGCTGCCACTCTAAACAGATAATTGGTGGGGGTACTGGAAGTCTATCGATGGGGGTAATAGAAGTGTATGGAAGTCTATCGATGTGGGGACTGGAAATGTATTGGTGGGGGTACTGAAAGTCTATTGGTGGGGGTACTGGAAGTGTATGTCAGTCTATTGGAGTGTATTATTAGGAGTACTGGAAGTGTATTGGCAGGAGCACTGGAAGTGTATTGGTGGGGGTACTGGAAGTGTGTTGGGGGGACTGCAAGTCTACTGGTGGGGTTACTGGAAGTGTATGGAAGTGTATTGGTGGGGGTACTGGAAATGTGTTGGAAGGAATACTGGAAGTGTATTATTAGGAGTACTGGAAGTGTATTGGTGTATTGGTGGGTGCACTGGAAGTGCATTGGTGGGAGCACTGGAAGTGTATTGGTAGGAATACTGGAAGTGTATTATTAGGAGTACTGGAAGTGTATTGGTAGGTGTACTGGAAGTGTATTGGTGGAAGCACTGGAAGTGTAATGGCGGGAACACTGGAACTGTATTGTGGGAGCACTGGAAGTATATTGGTGGGGGTACTGGAAGTGTATTGGGGGGACTGGAAGTCTACTGGTGGGGGTACTGGAAGTGTATGGAAGTCTATTGGTGGGGGTACTGAAAGTGTATAGGAAGGAGTAGTGGTAGTATATTGGTGGGGGTATTGGAAGTGTATTGGTGAGGGTACTGAAAGTATATTAGAATGAATACTGGTAGTATATTGGTGGGAGCACTGGAAGTGTATTGGTGAGGTTACTGGAAATGTATTGGTGGGTGTACTGGAGTTTTATTGGTGGGGGTACTGGAAGTTGATTGGTGGGAGTACTGGAAGTCTACTGGTGGGAGGCTTCCCAATTGACAGCTAAACCACTAAACCACCAAATCATCAAATAAGGTTTGATATAGTAATGGATGGCAATGCTAACTATTCAATGATCTATTAATTGGGTTAGAAATACTCCATCCTTAATCTTTGTTCCCGCACTCTTTATTTTGGCCGTTTGACACTTAGAGCCCAAATAACATCTGTTCTTTTATAGTGTTATTTATTTACGAACTAACGGCCGTTTACCCTCAAAATTACATTTTCTCTAAAACAGGGCTGTAGCATATAGACCTTCTAGGTCCTCCAAAAACACTCTTTGTAGCCACTCCCCACTAGAATTGGGGTCCCCTTTAAATGGAGAACGCCTTGAAATATATTGCAGTACTGTAATACAACCAATGTGTTTCCCATTGTAGGAATATTTGTTCCACATTCGGTTCATATGGTTGCTTTATTACAATTAATATAATTATTTGAAATTCATTCCGGCAATGGTTTCTTTGGCATCGGAGTGGAAACAAGGTTTAGCTTTTAAGACCAGAGTAAATGTTGTGTCATAGGGGAAGTGGGGAGGATTACTGTTTCCACAAATGGAAACCCTGCAGAATACATTTTAGCTGCAGTTTTGGCAAGTAAATAGAATATGGAATGACAATGAGACACTTGTATAAAACTAGGGCAGAGGAAACCAATTGTGCCGTACTTAGCAAGCTCTCAGATGGCTCCTTTAATTTTTCTAGCACGATAGATCACAGCTTCGGCTGATGTAGTTGCTATGGGCCAGTCTTTAAGCTGATCTCGAAGGAGGGTTTCAGTTTTAGCAAATGGAGAATATTATTTGTATGATAATAAGTTGTGCAATCTTCCAATTTTTTTTGTAACAATTTAATGAGAATCCTGATAACCCCCCCCCCCCCCGCAACACTTCCAACTTTAGCTTCCCTCTAGGCAACCATCCCCGTCCTCTGTATTGGTCAATCCCCCATGTCTATAAGGGTTAACAGACTTTGTAAGGCTATCTACACATTGCATTCAATGAATATGTTTGTACTTCCTTTGCATATGCTTGTCTATACACCATATACTTTTGTTGGCCACACCGGCCACTCATGGTGAGTTTGGATGCTGATATAAGGTGTATGGGGCTCTCTGAACCATTTACTGAAGGATGATGTCGGTGATGAAAATCACTGCTCAGTCCCTTTATTCTGGCAGAGATAAGCAACCACCAGAGATCTCTGGCTGCGGCTTACCCTGCCTCTCCCTATGGAGAATGCAGGAACACTCAGCTATGCCGAACGTTCCTGTGTATGGCGAGGACAGGGGCTGGTTAGGGGAGATAACTGACTGCCAATCATTCGGCCATCGGTTATTGAAGGTGTCGGGGCATCTTTAGTGATTGTTCTAACAGAGGCTAAAGGGTTGCTCTTTTTCCCCTGTTGGGGAAATGTAGACTAATGATAGTTGCTTTATTTGTGTAGTGCCAATATATTTCACATTGCCATAAGTGAAAAAAATGCCCGCCTTCTTCCAGAAACAGTGCCACCCCTGTCCTAAGTTTGGGTGTCGGTTTTGTGGCTCAATTCCATTAAAGTGAATTGTAATACCACACACAACCTGAGAACAGAGGTGGGGCTGTTTTTGCAAGAAAGTAGCAGTGTTTTTTCTACAACTGGACAACACCTTTAACCTATCGGAATTTTTCATGGTGTGGGAGGAAACCAAAAGAACTCAACACAAAAACAGAGGGAATATACAGTATAAACTCTTTGTAGATGTCAACTTGGTGGGAGATGAACCCAGCAACCCAGAATCTCTATCAGTGAGACTGGTTGTATGGGAAAACTTATCAAACACCCAACGGCTCTATGCTGGAGGCATTGTTCTTTCCTCCTCGCGTCACTTACAGTAGTTCGTCTCACCACAATAGACATTATATTTTGACTCATTGCATAATGTGTTTCCAGTAACTATAAAGTTCATCCTCCTACCACTAACTAGACCAGTGGAGTAGTTCTCTGGGGTAGAACACAGCGTTTCCTATTTACTGTATGTACTGTACTCTTCACAGACTTTCCTTGTAGAGTTCACATCTGAGCAGACAGGATCTGTGACCTCAATTTCCTGTGAGAAGATTTTATAGATCAATAGTTGTTTCAATTACTGTAATGTGTTTGTATTCATTAGAACAGATGACTATATCAATGCGAGGATCTAAACCTATGAAGTCAACACGAAGGCCGATACTCTTCTTAATAGTTCTGTTCACTATCCTCGTCACTTTGATTGACCTATCATGTTCACTGTCCTCTCCAGTTGACCTATCATGAACCATTATGTGGATAGATGACTCCTTTATTTCAAGTTCTATATCTGAAGCTTTGTGACAACCAACATCACTCATGCTCTCAGCGATTAACCAAGTTGTCACTAAGGGTCTTCAGATCTACAAATATGAATAGCATTAGTAGTGAAAATTGACTGAAGAAGTCCATCGATGGAGGAAATTTTTTATTTTTCGGTTTCAGTTAATATTGTAATAGTCTCTATAATAATATATTGGTCTTAAATATAGAACTGCTTTATGACTATAATACTCCAAATGGTCCAAATCCTCTATATCAGTCACAAACAATGGAAAGATATTGACTGGGTGCCTAATATATAGGGGTACTTTGCACATGAGGTGCCCACTAAATTTCACTTCATTTCCACCATTTCCACCAAGGAACATTCATTGGTTGAAATTTAATTTGATTTATTAGAAAATCATTTAGCTGACCAATGGAAGCCGACTGAAATTGGTTGTCTTAGAAATTTCCATCCAATAGACTAAAGAAAGAATGGTCTAAGAGGGTGAGCAGATGTCGACCGGGACCGCCGTCCGTTGCTACAGCATCCCAGTGACAGTGAGTACAAGAACAGCTGCCGGGTGTCCTAGGTCGGAACAGCCGGCCAAGCGTTACATGGGGCATGGGTGTGCCAAACATATTGGGATTCTACAGGTTGGACCTCCACCTATGAGACATGTTTGATATGGAAAAATCCCATGGCCCATGTTTGAATGTTGCGTCACTTAGTCAACCTTAAAGGGGTACTCTGGACGGGTGGCTTTTTTCACTATGGCCAGGGAGGGGGGTGGATGAAAGCAACAATGTCCATATACCTCCTCAGCTCTAGGGCCAGCATCACGCTGCCCTGGTCTCCAGGTCCCCGGCCACTTTGTGTTCTGAGACAGGGCTTGAGACTTGACGTTTTAGGGCCACTCAACTATTCAGCCGCTGAATAGCTGAGTGGGCTTGAAGTGTACCCCTTTAATTTTCCCAAAAAATAAACATCTATACCCATTCATAGTTATGTAGGACAATCCCATGAACTGCGCTTAAAAAAATTTGGGGGGGTCTTTTTTTGCATTGAGACTTTGATGTCCCGATTACATTGGTAAGTATGTTGTTGAGTTTGGGATCTGATTCTTAGGAACCCATATTTCATCTTGCACTGTCTGACATCTGTAAGGATAATATCTACTGAATGAAGTCATGGACTTTGTCGCCCCGTGGTCATTCTTCGTGCTTGATCTTGTGATTTTATTTTTTATGGATTTCTCTACAGCACAGGAAATATATTGTGCCTCGATGAAATGAGTCCAAACAAAGCATTGCCTTATCTCAACTATGTTTTTCTCTCATATTTTTTTGGTTGATAATTTTTCCTCCTTTATATTTATTATCTCAGATATGTTCTACTCTGAATGGCTAATTATGTGTTTTGGAAAACTAGTAGAAGCATTTGGCATATTTTATGTGGAAGTCTTCACTTATTCATTTGAGAAGACGTTCAAAAAGATTTCCAATGAGTTTTCTTTCATTAAAGTGAGTCTGTCATGACATTTTGGCCTCCTGATTCATAGAGTGCCAGATTGCTGTCCAGGAACCTAGATCAGACTTAGCTTCTCCTCTTTTATTATGGCTGACAGATCCGGCGATGTGATGTAACCAATGGCAGAGCTATCAATTATGATAAAAAGGGCGGGGTTGGACAGTGATGCTGCTAGGAAAGTAGAGGGAGTACATCAGTTGGGCCATGCCTCTAGGACTCTTGGACGGCCGAATAAATGATTGCATTCGAAACCAACCAGTTGTTATAAACAGCACATTGAGATACTTTTAACATGTTTTTAAATCAGCCTTTGGTGGTTTTAGGTTTTAGGTTACAAAGCAGTGCTCCATCTGTCCAGGGCAGTGGACGTGGACTCACTGTGCCACCCAGTTTGTTTTTGGCCAAATTAGAGAGTGAAATGTAAGCAGCCCCTAGGGTTTCACCCTTTATTCCTCTCAACTGTGAGGATGCTCCATAGCTACACCAGGACGTTACTGAACGTCCTCGTGCTGCTATGGGAGTTCAGAGGGGGGTTGCGCGGCAACCCCCCTCTGAACTGCCGCGCTCCCGGGTGCCGCATGTAGCCCGGGATCGTGGCTATTAGCGGGCACGGTCCGATCGCTGTGCCCACTAATTAAGTACTTAGAAGCAGCTGTCAAAGTTGACAGCTGCTTCTAAATACTTGCTCATCTCTATCCCTGGTGGTCTAGTGGGGGGATCGCCCCCCTGTGGCGCGATTGCGGGGGGGGGGGGCGATCCCCGCATCCACCCCGGGCCGGGGTCTGCTCCGTAATGGCGCTGATCCCGGCTCGGCATTCTATTGCTTTCGGCTGCAGCAACCGAAAGCAATAGAACACCAATCTCATGGATTCATGCAGTATAACTATACTGCATGAATCTCTATGAGAGATCAGAGTGCATATACTAGAAGTCCCCCAGGGGGAATAACCCTAACCCCAGGGGAAATAACCCTAACCCCAGGGGGGCTTCTAGTATATGTGTAAAGTAAAAGAAAAATGTATTTTTAATAACACAAAATCCCCTCCCCTAATAAAAGTGTGAATCACCCCCCTTTCCCCATTTTATAAATAAAAATAAATAAATAAATAAACAAACATCTTTGCTATCGCCTCTTGCGTAATTGCCCGAACTATTAATTAATCACATTCCTGATCTCACACGGTAAACGGCGTCAGCGCAAAAAAATCCCAAAGTGCAAAATTGTGCATTTTTGGTCACATCAAATCCAGAATAATTGTAAAAAAAAGTGATCAAAAAGTCGCATATGCGCAATCAAGGTACCGATAGAAAGAACACATCATGGCGCAAAAAATGACACCTTACACAGCCCCATAGACCAAAGGATAAAAGCGCTATAAGCCTGGGAAGGGAGCGATTTTAAGGAACATATATTTTTAAGGTTTTAATTTTTTACATGCCATCAAATCAAATAAAAGTTATACATGTTACATATCGTTGTAATCGTAACAACTTAAGGAACATATATAACAAGTCAGTTTTACCCTAGGGCGAACGAAGTAAAAACAACCCCCCCAATTTCACCACACATATAAATTTTTTTCTGGTTTCCCGGAACATTTTAGGCAAAAATTACATCTGCCATAGCAAAGTACAATTAGTTGCGCAAAAAATAAGGGCTGATTTGGGTCTCTAGGTGGAAAAATGCAGGCGCTATGGCCTTATACACGAGGAGGGAAAAACGAAAGCGCAAAAATGAAAACTGGCTGTGTCCCCTAAGGGATAAAGCGATTTTGTACCCACAATCTGACCCCCCAAACCACTTGTACCTTCGGATAGCTGCTTTTAATCCAAGATCTGTCCTGGGGTCTGTTCGGGGTCTGTTGAAGCCCTTTGTCAAACTGGCGTGGCCAAGATTGTGTATGCATTAGGCTGGCACACCCTCTCTGTCCCTCCTCCCCGCCCTCTTCATCTTTAGGAATGCCCCAAGCAGGTATTTTCCAATTCATCAGCTGTGTGAATACAGGCACCTGTGCAGTGTTTACTGCAGAGGAATAGGAAAAATCCAGCCAGTGGCATTCCTAATGATGAAGAGGGTGGGGAGGAGGGACAGAGGGATGGTGCAAGGTTAGGGCACAGATACTCTAGGCCACGGCAATTTGGCAAAGGGCTGCAAGTTTAAAAGTTGTTTTTTAGGACATTAACTGCATCACCTGTCGAATGGACCCCAGGACAGATATTGGATTAAAAGCAGCTATCCGAAGGTACAAGTGTTTTTTTTTGTTTGTTTTTTTGGGGAGGGGGCAGATTGTGGGTAAAGAGTTTCTTTAAGGCGAGCGCCAACAACAAGCAGGTAAGTGTGTATGTGTGTGTTTGGGGTGCACGGAGCTGGGCAGCGCATAGGAGGTAGCAGCGGTCTGCTGCTGCTCCTATTACACGGAGCAACGGCAGCAGATCCCTGCTAGACTGATCGTTGGCACTTCAGCCTGTTGAAAGACGACAATCAGCAGACATCGTGCATGTCGGCTGATCATTGTCTTCTATTACACAAAGCGATTATCAATTTGCGTAATAGGGCCTTTAGGTGTTAAGGCTGCCAGTCAACCAGAAAACAAGGTACTGAAAGAGCAGCCTATGGCAGAGGTATATGGTCAGTGCTCTGGGTTATACAAAGGAGAATTGATACAATACAGGAGGATCAGGCAGAGGCAGAGACAAAAGGTCAGTCTTGGGCCAAACACAGATTGTCAGAACTAGAATAGATTCACAGAACATCTTTGCTAGAGAACAGATTTTGAGTGCACATACAGTACAGACCATTTAAGTGGCTTCAAGAGCGTTCGCAAGTAGACCCTAAGAGTCATAGAGGGACCAGCAGTAGAATGGGAAGCAGCATGGAGATGAAAAGGAACAAGAAACTGGCACCAGAAAGTAGAGAAGAGAAGAGATTGGCCAATGGTGTTCCAGGTATTCTCTTCCATAGTGTTGCGATGGAATACCAGGCAGGACTTATGGACAGATATGGTAGTGTTTCTGGAAGTAAGCAGCCATCATTCTCAAATCTTGTTCAACTCCTTTTAAATATGACTCCAGCTGATGGCACAATGTGTATATGAGAGGTTAAATAAAGTTGCAGAAATGTCACCATATGATATGTGTTGACAATAGCGATCCCATGCCAATGAGCTCATATGAGGTGACGCTATCTATTTGCCTAAACTGTTTGCAAGGTATGGTATGTGATCATAGTCAACATTAACATGTTCTCAGTAACCTCAACCTTACCGGGATTCAAGTCATTGTTGGACCAAGACTGAGTCTAAGGGAATATAATTTTTGTTTGCAAAACCATCACGTGGGATGCTCAGATATTATCACACATAGAGTCAACATATGTTATTAAAAATACTGGGAAGTAAAGCCACGTCTCCCTACTTTACGAGCTCTGAAGACATTTTTGGAAAAGGACCAGGGCTGAGAAGTTATAGATGAGTGCAGAACACGGTGAATGTCTAATAACCAGAAAATGCCTAATAACTTAGATACTTGTTTATATTATAGATCTGTATGATATCGATTTGTAATACAGCACCAATGAATTTTATGAAAACCTAACTCACCTTACTTAACCCCTTCAGGACCAGGCTAATTTTCGTTTTTGCGTTTTCGTTTTTTCCTCCTTGTGCTTAAAAGGCCATAGCAGTTGCATTTTTACACCTACAGACCCACATGAGCCCTTATTTTTTGCGTCACTAATTGTACTTTGCAATGACAGGCTGAATTTTTGCATAAAATATGCTGCGAAATCAGAAAAAAATTATATGCGCAGTGAAAGTGAAAAAAAAACCCCACAATTCTTTTTCTTTGGGGGGGGGGGGGCTTCGTTTTTACGCCGTGTGTCCTATGGAAAAACTGACATGTTATATATGTTCCTCAAGTCGTTACATTTACAACGATATGTAACATGTATAACTTTTATTGTATCTGATGGCCTGTATAAAATTCAAACCATTGTTAACAAATATATGTTCCTTAAAATCGCTCTATTCCCAGGCTTATAGCGCTTTTATCCTTTGGTCTATGGGGCTGTGTGAGGTGTCATTTTTTGCGCCATGATGTGTTCTTTCTATCGGTACCTTGATTGCACATGTGCGACTTTTTGATCGCTTTTTATTACAATTTTTCTGGATTTGATGCAACCAAAAATTGCGCAATTTTGCACTTTGGGATTTTTTTGCGCTGACGCCGTTTACCGTACGAGATCAAGAATGTGATAAATTAATATTTTGGGCGATTACACATGCGGCGATACCAAACATGTTTATTTATTTATTTTTATTTATAAAATGGGAAAAGGGGGGTGATTCTGACTTTTATTAGGGGAGGGGGATTTTTATTAATAAGGACACTTTATTTTTAACTTTTACACCTATACTATAAGCCCCCCTGGGGGACTTCTAGTATAAGTGCACTGATCTCTCATTCAGATCTATGCTGCAGCCAGAAGTAATCGAGTGCCGAGCCGGGATCAGCGCCATTATGGCGCAGACCCCGGCCTGCACCAGTCACAGAGATCGCTCCTCCGTGACAATGTCACGGGGGAGCGGTCTCCCCACTAGACACCAGGGAAGAGTTGTTCTGAAGTCTTCAGATGCAGCTGTCAACTTTGACAGCTGCATCTGAAGACTTAATTAGCGGGCACGGTGATCGGACCATGCCCGCTAATAGCCGCGGCCCCGGGCTACATGTGGCACCCGGGACCGCGGCGGTTCAGAATGGGGTCGCCACGCGGCCCCGCTCCGAACGCCCCCACCCGCGCGAGGACGTACAGTTACGTCCTTGTGCGGAAAAGGGTTAAAGGGGTTATCCAGCGCTACAAAAACATGGCCACTTTTCCCCCTCTCTTGTTGTCAGGAATCTGCAGTAGCCTGTGTGAACTGGACCGGGTGTTTTGCTTTTGTGTGCCACACCCGATTGCTTCTCAGCTTCTGGCTATGCAGGATTTAAGCGGAGAAGCTTCTAGACTTGATTTTACACCTGTTTTGTTGCTGTGATTGACGGGTTTCTCTGCCTTTCTGTACCTGGGATATTCTGTGTGCACTTTATCAGCGTAGGGAACGTCTTTGTGGTTGTCCACAGCCGCCTAGGGCCGATTGAGGCAAGTAGGGAGGTGACAGTGGGTGGGTTCAGACCTAGGGCCCACTGTCTTGTCGTGTCTGTATCGCCCGATCCTGACACTTGTCTCCAGTTCAGGTGGGGTTTTCAATTAAAGTGACTCTTTACCCACAATCTTCCCTCCCAAACCACTTGTGCCTTCGGATAGCTGCTTTTAATCCAAAATCTCTCCTGGGGTCCTTTTGGCAGGTGATGCAGCTATTGTCCTAAAAAACTAATTTTAAACTTGCAGCCCTGTGCCCTACGGGTGTGGCTTAGAATATCTGTGCCCTAACCTTGCACCACCGTACCTCCTCCCCATCCTCTTAATCATTAGGAATGCCATTGGAACATTTTCTGCATGCTGAACATTGCACAGGTGCCTTAACCATCCAGCCCATGTGCCGGGCTGACACAGCTGACGAATAGTAGTCAATATGCCTCGAGCATTTCTAATGATGAGGAGGGACGGAGAGGTTGTGCCAGCCTAATGCATACACAATCTAGGCCACGCCCGTAGGGCACGGGTTTGAAACCCCACCCAATCTGGAGACAAGGGAGGGGGAAAAGTGGTCATGTTTTTGTAGAGCTGGATAACCCCTTTAAGGGGGTATTTTCATCTGAGACATATATGGCATGACCACAGGATGCCATAAATGTCCCCACCTATGGGGCCCACACTTATCTCTAGGACAAGTTCTCCTTGGTGCCTCGGCCTTGTCTACCAGAAGCTACTCTGTTTACACTACTTCCTTTAATGTCAATAGGAGATTTGGTGGAGACTGGTGAGAACTGGAGGGACCGCTTGTTCTAGAGATAGGTGCAGATCCCAGTGGTGAAACCTACATTAATGGAACATATACAGCATGCCTTATTGTTATTTTATAAATCTCCCAGGATAGAGTGTCCCTTTAAGGTAGCCATACACTCATTTAGCTATATTCCCATACTTATGAACACTCTAATAGACTGAGCATTCTTTTATTTGGTATGGAAGGTTATTGCACTGGGAACAAATGGATTGTGTAGTTGAAATATAACATGCACAATCCTAATCTATGACTATTACTGCTGGATTACAGCAAGTGTTTAATTTTGATGCAGCGCCACCGCTGGGGAAATGAAGCATTGCGCAGTTCCCATTCACATAAATGAATTGTCCATGTAGTGCAAGACAGGGCAAGTCCTCAGGAGTGAGAAACACTCTTTGTAGCTGCTCTCCACTTGGGGAGACTGACTGGCTTTATCCTTACTAACAGCAGGTTAAAAGACTCTAACCTACTGTTTTATCCCTATAGGGCTAGAGACGCTGAGAAAGGTGAAATTCTTATCTTCATCCTCAGCACCTCAGTTTTCATTAAATCCATAATTTTATTAAAGCAGTAGTTCACACTGTTTTAGACTGAAGAGAATACATCACTTCCTTCAGGACATATAGCATATGATAAGTACTGGAAGACTTGAGATTTTTTTGGGTGAAATTTTTTTATGTGCACTTGAGGCTATGGTTTGGTGCACTTGTGTCTGTACTATAGCTCTTACTATAGCAACAATTCCCCCTGCTCTCCTGCTACCTCCTTATGAACACTGAGGCAGCGCTCAGCAGTGAAGTCCCTCCAATGCTCATCACTGTAAAGCACTAGATAAATATTAATAATTAGAGTGGGTGGATTGGTGCACTGAGGGCTGTAGTACTGCCTCCTGTGCACCAAACTGAATAACTTACAGACTGCTGTTAGTTTCCCATTAATAAAGTACTGTATATGAAAATAGGGTTTCTAAACTGGACAGCCCCTTTAATTTATGGAGAACCTTAAAAATCAGACAACCGGGTCAGGCCGCATTTACAGGCTCTTACAGTTCCGTGGGAATGTGCCAAGACACAATTTTACTCTATGGGCTACCATTAGAGATGAGCAAGTACTAAAATGCTCTGGTGCTCGATACTCGAGACCAATATTTCCCAATGCTAAGGTGCTCGTTTCAAGTAACGAACCCCATTGAAGTCAATGGGAAACTCGAGCATTTTTGCGGGGGACCAAAGCTCTGCCCAGGGAAGATTGCGTGAAAACCTGGAAATGTCAGAAAATTATGGAAACAACACGGAAATGGAAAGAAAACAGAAGGGGCAGCATGTATGGATCACCACGTGCACAGGACACTGCACAGTGAGGATAGGTATAGCGGAACTACAGATCCCAGCCAGCCAAGAGAATCTCAGCAACATGAAAAACTAACTACTGACAGCAGATTTGGGGGTTGTTGTATAGAGTATGTGTGTAACTGGTGTTTTTTTTTCTTTTTTAATCCACCCGTTGCACAGGAAACTGCACAGTGAGAATAGGTATAGCTGAACTACAGATCCCAGCCAGCCAAGAAAATGTCAGCAACAGGACAAATTGACTACTGACAGCTGCACTACAAGTCCAAGCCAGCAGCCAAGAGTAACAAAAAAAAATGTTTTACAAATGTTAAGCCCTTACAAGGACTGTTGGGTTCTTAGTGTTGGATTCCTGCCTAACCGCACACTAATTCCATGCCTAACACTCTCCCTGACAGACAGCAGCTCTCTCCCCAATCTCTTCCAGCCTGCGTCTGAAGCGAGCATCGCAGGACCTGATTATACGCCCAGGTCATCTGATCTGGCCAGCCAATCGCTGCTATCGACATGTAGGGTTCCCACGTGATGCTACCAGCTCCCAAAGACTCTCCTGCATGATGATTGGCTAAAAAAAGACACCAAACATGCAGGAAGAGGAAGATGCCATTGTCTTGAGTATCGCGAGATGCTCGTCCGAGTAACGAGTACCATCGAGTACCCTAAAATGGGTACCAAGCTCGGACGAGCATGCTCGCTCATCTCTAGCTATCATATTATGCCAGATCTATTACCCTTCCCTTTATTATACTGCTTCTACTGAAGAAAGTTTCTTTAATAATTTGACATATTCAATGTTGTTTCCTGTTGGATTTATGCGGAAACCGACAAAAAGAAATCAAAAAATGAAAATAAATTGGAGGCCTATGGATGTACAGTAGAATATGTCCCGGAAAACTTTCATGGGTGCCCTGTAAGGCTTCCTAAAACTTGGAGGTTGTATGGAGGTTGCACGGGTCTTGTTATTTCTGTTAGTTGCATAAATCAGCATGAATTCAGGATTATAGAATTAATATATTTGTTTTTTCAATATTCCGTTTCACTTAAACCTTTGCCAAGCACAATCCTTCCCCAGAGCGCAGCGTAGTGATTATGTAGGCAAGGCACATACAGTACTCAAGTCGAGTAATTCACAAAAAATACATGTATATTTCTTCTCCAGTCAAAGAAACAATCTAGTGAAATCCTGAGAATAAGTTGTGAATTGTGCGCCGTTCAATCAGGACTCTGTAGGTGTAAGAAAAGTCTTTCTAATCAGGAAAATTCCAAAAGAAATGTAAAAGAATTCCTGCACACTGCACTTCTCAAAGACATTCAGGAGGGGGTTTTGTGCCGGAGAAAATAGGCTTACAGAATAGGCTTCTTACCGAGGCCAACTTTGACCAATTGTGCTGGATGAGAATTTGTTTGGAAATGTATGTGTGTTCCGAATGAGAAAGCTCAAACAATTCTTTGATCTCCAACTTGCACCACCTGATAGATAGAACGCACTTGGCAATGTATTTTACTTCAGCACAATACCCTTTTATCAACGTGGTAACAAAGAAGTTTTTTTAATTTTTTTTTTTTGGCCTAGATTGTTTTACACTCTTGTAAAATCCTGACGTCTTGGTAGCTCGAGTGAAAAGTTGGGGAACAAAAGCAAAATGTGTTATTTCATTGACACGGATGGTGGTCTGTTACTCAATAGACTTCGATTTCATTTCCCTTGTGAATTTTTTTGCCCCCCTGCTCACCACCCAAGCTTAATTGTACCATATTAATTTAGATGAGGCATGATGGAGTATGGGGTTCCCACATAATATATTTAGTGTTCATAGGCAATGAAAGCGACCATTGTGTGGACTGTACCAAACCTACTGGCCTAGCAATATACTAGTGAGACCCATCAACGAGGCTTGAGTCCCCTGCCCTGCGATCAAAATATGCCAGATACTCTACTTTATCAATGAATATACCGGGTATTTTATAGACTCAAGATAGTTATAAACTGTACTAGGTTAATTCCAGAATCATGACCAGCATCAGCTTCCCGTAATCCAGTAAATACATTACAAGAAAACAATGGTCTATTTTAGTACAGAGTGTAATGAACCAGTTCCAACAATCAAGCCAGTACTTGGCTATATATACGCTATGGTTGTGTTGTTTTTGGTGGTTTTGATGATATTGGGGTTATGAGAGGCATACATATAACCATAGAGGTTATACCATTATATGCTCTAATAAAGGGTATAATGGTCATGATTGTTTTTCATGTTCTCTTCCCATTTCTTACTCAAAAGAGACCCTCTGATTGAAAACAGTGTCATTCCTATGGGAAGAGAATGATTTTCTAAAATTTTTGAATTTTAAATGCTAAAATGGAAGCCATCTAAGCTTGGGTCCTCTTTTAAATGGACTTCATTGAATCTACATAGTCTACTTCTATAATGTATACACTAGAGATGAGCGAACCTCTAGGTCCCCTGGTATTCAGCATTTAACATTTGGGTTAATATCCTAGGCTGAATCGCGGAATTCCAGGCGGTACCCGGGCTGTCTCCTCCTTCCCTACGGAGCAGGAAGGCATCAGGAATCAAATGCGGAAGGTTCGACAAGGTTCGATAGAACCGAAGATTTTCCGATGTTCGATCATCTCTAGAGGACACCCCATGAGTGAACCAACGATCAGAAGTTCATGCCTGTGTTAATGTTAGATAATTTGATCCTATTAGGAGGATATGTCTAAGGGCCCTATTCCACCGGACGATTATCGTTTGCATAATCATTAATGATTAACGATCTCAAACGACCGCTATTGCGAAAGACCTGAAAACTTTCACTCATTTCCATGGAACGATAATCGTTACTTACGATCGTAATTGCGATAGTTTTTTCTTCGCTATTTATTCGCTATTGCGTTCGTATCTATTGCGAACGACCGAAAGACGTCTTATTCAATGCGAACGATTTGGGAACGTTTTGCGAACGAGCAACAATAAAAATAGGTCCAGGTCTTATAAAGCGATCAACGATTTCTCGTTCGGTCATTAATCGTTAACTGCATTTCAACCGAACGGTTATCGTTTAGATTCAAACGATTTAACGATAATCTAAATGATAATCGTCCGGTGGAATAGGGCCCTAAAGGTCCTATTACATGGAGCAATAATCTTCCCAATCAGGCTGATTATTGTTCTGTGTAATAAAGACAAAGATCAAGCAAAGAAACGATCATCAGCTGATTGTTGGCTTTCAACATGTTGAAAAATCATTGGCCATCAACCATGCATCACTACATGTAATAACAATGTGCAGGTGATGGCTGATGAATGTAAAAAAAAAACTTTATACAGACCTCTGCCCACTCCTCAGTGTTCTTCGAGCTTCTGCTCACTCCCTGCAGTCGCCACTGGAACATCAGAGTGATTGGCTGGGCGGCCTGTCACTGCAGAGAAAAAGCTATAAGGTCACCACGGAACATGGAGAGGTAAGTAAAAAACTTTCTGTATTTTCTATATACAGCACAGGCTGCAGGGACATCACTAATAATATACCGAATATACAGGCCTTGCTTCACGATCGTCATGCTGTGTAGTAGGCTCAGTAAGTGAGAGCTGATCTAGCAGATTGGCGCTCGCTTACCTGGAATATCGGGCCGTGTAACATGGCCCTACCAAAGCCCTAGCTCTTACTATTGGTGAGAACAGGAGCCCCAAGTAAGTCATGAAAATGACCGAAATAACCTGACCCACTGAGAAGACCCTGCCACTTGATGTTTTGCTAGGGTCAGTGTCCAGCTGATAAGGAACAAGCTGAATGCTTCTCAATCTGCATATTAATGTGTGTACATGGCAAAAGCGTGACATTGGGGAAGGGGGGTTCACAAACAAAGGGTGTCAGACACTGATGTAAACAAATTGTATAAAAGGGACAACAAGCTAAAGAATGACCAACAAAAGGCGTCAGATCAAAGACTTGGTAATGAGCCATGTCCTCTGACCACTGGGGGCCTGCCACAATAATCAGGAGGTGTTGTTGGACCATGGACCATTATTTACAGATGTCTCCTGACTGATATTTTGAATATTGGAGTATTTTGAGTATTGGAGACTCTTTGTGAACCTGAACTTTTACCTTTCGTGACCTCATTAGGGGCCATTCATTCGTAATACACAGTTAAATATACAACAATATCCTGGATATCAGTTCTCCAACCTATTACCTTTCCTATCATTCATTGACAGTCAATGGCTGGCAACCCCACTGGCTGTCAGTAGGTTATTCTGAGTGCAGTTGGGATTTGCTGTACAATGGATCATGCACAAAGTCAGGATGCATAGATGAACCCAGCCTAAATCTGTCCATGCATTAGATTATAGTCATTGCAGACTGTAACTGGGGATCCATGGGGTCCAAAACGTGCTAAGGTGTCCATATACTTTATGGTAGTGTCAATATACACAGCTGGTAGTGCACTCAGCTTACAGTATAAGAAGCATAGCGGCCTCCCGACTCTCCACCAACAGCATCGGTGTCAGGTGATGGATTTTTGCCATCCCGCTTTTTTTGTTCCCGGAAGGATATGCCAGTACTAGAGGAATCTGGCTGTGGCATACAACTCCTCATAGGAAACACGGGAACATTCTGCGGTGCCAATACTAGATTCCTTTAACGCTCAATTTCAGTCTATCTCATCCAGTTATGGTGGAATTGACCAATTATTTCATGTGTATGGTAAACTCAACCCTGTCCATACTTTTTCTCTCCAATGGAAATATTGGGGATGATTGGGGTGGGTTCATGGTAATTGTTGATGGCCCTCAAAATTATTGGGATCGGTAGAAAAGTTGGTTAAAGGAGAAGTCTACCCTTTTTTAAAATTCGGCAACTGGCAGGGTTTGATTACAAGAACAAACTTACCTCTCCCCGTATTCACAGTTGGACCGGCCTCGGGACCCCTGCTGGAAGGCATTTCCCCTGAGTTGTGATGACGTCATGACTTGGGGGAAAAGGCATGTTCCGGCTGATGGACTAGCCGCTCAGCCAATCAGTGACTGAAGCAGCATGCCGCTCCAGTCACTGACTGGCTGGGTGGCCAGTCTATCACCTGGGTCGTGACAAGTCAGCGCTGGAGATCCAACGGGGGCCCCAAAGCTGGTCCCACCGCTCACTGTGGGTATAGGGAGAGGTAAGTTCATACTTGTAACCAAATTCCCCCCTGCCCCTGCCGGCTGACAAATTTTTAAAATCGAGTGATTTATGCGTCTTGGCAGATAAACTTTCTCTCTAACAAATATGATAATCCAGGATTTAATTGGATTATGACATAATTTTACTTCATGAAGACAGTGTCTCATCTTTAGCTCCAATAGATCGCAGAATAGGGTAATGTCAGTGTTCTTGCTGAACACACGTGGATTCTATTCTATTAGCAGCTTGGAAAGTCCACCGTCTGTTTGCTCACAGAAACACATCATTGCAAAATGTAACCATTGCGCCTGGTTAATTTTTAATGCCTCCTCAAACATTAACTTTATTAGATAAAGTCGATTTCATCCCTGGGAAGGAGAACTTATTTGCGAAAATGTCAACTGCAATGGCCAGACACACAAAGGCAATGTGTGTGCTCTTAATTTACACAGACACCACAATCTTCCAATAACATTGCAATGCAACTATAATCTATTATATGGTGTTATTATACGATGTGGTCTGTAGAAATATTTTTATATCTAAATGTGCTCAGGATGGGAGGGATTACACATTTACCAACAAAACACAACAATCACTGGGCTCAGGGAGCTTGGTGAAAAAAAAATCCAATGGAGTACTCATTTAAGAGTCTCCACTGATTGCCCCTACATAATTTGAATATGGAAGAAGGGTTCTAAGGAGCCTCAGTTGTGAGTCTCAAAACACGGGAATAGACAGATATCCCTCTCTCCAGAGAAGGAAGCCTGTTGCCAAGGGGTGCCTCCCAGTGGGGAGAACACCAAACCACCCTGATACTTAGCCCCACAGGTCCTCACTCTGATGCAAACATTGAGACCTAAATAGTGAAACACTCCCCGAGCTTAGTGATTGTTGTGTTTTGTTGGTCTATTTTTCATTGCACCTGGTAGCCAGAATCCTGCTCCACACTGACAAGGGCCAAATACTCCGAAACAGCTGTCTGTGGATGGATGCTTAGTAGAGATGAGCAAACCGGGTTCGGGTTCGAGTCCATCCGAACCCGAACGATCGGCGTTTGATTAGCGGTGGCTGCAGAACTTGGATAAAGCTCTAAGGTTGTCTGGAAAACATGGATACAGCCAATGACTATATCCATGTTTTCCACATAGCCTTAGGGCTTTATCCAACTTCAGCAGCCTCCGCTAATCAAATGCCGAAAGTTTGGGCTCGGATGGACTCGAGCATGCTCGAGGTTCGCTCATCTCTAATGCTTAGCCTTGGTAACCCTTGTCTTATGTCGATACACTCGCAACAGAGTTAGACTTTGACTTATAGGGGCCACCCTGGTGTTTCTTTGCCAACACAGAACTGCAGATATGATACTCACAGGGTTCCTCCTTTCCAATTGCATTATTTTACATTTGGAAACATTGGAATGCAGTTTCCATTGTTTGGACCCCTGATCTAGTAAAGCTAAATCATAGTTCCAACATAAGTCTTAGGACTTATTCACATGTCCCGTAAATTACGGGCCCTATGGACAGGGAAGCCCTGTAGTGGACTGTTTGCCCCCTCGGCATGATGTATCAATATAATGGTGGGAGTGGGGGAACTGAATCTTTGCGGAACTGTAGTGATTGAGCCACGCAGCTCTCTCATTACAGTGCCACAGAGATTAAGAGTTTCCCCACTCCTGGCATGACCATTTATAATTTCTGACGTCTTTACGGTGTCAATTTTTTTTTTTTAAAGTGACAGGTATACTCGTTTATTCTCAACAACAAACCAATCTTCCTCCCATCCATCTGTTTTTTCCAGTACTGTTAATAACTTTCACATTCGAAACCCAGTTTGCATTGATCTCTTTGAATTGAAGGTGAATGTAATATGGGACTTTTGTTACTAATGTGGTGAGTCATGACTTGGAGGCATTTGGTTCTGAAAACTTCTATTAAAAACTTTACTCAGTGAATGTTGCTTTTCTCTGAAGGACATTGTCTATTTTCTTTACCTCTTTTCAATTTATTTTCAAGGAAATATCTAATTAATCCCAAATTCATCCAAGACTTTCATCATTGGGCTGAGGTCTAAAATGTTCCTGTGAAGTCTCGGAACATGAGCTTTGTAAAAGGAGATTTTATTTCTTCTTTTAGTTTAGAACCGAGGAGTCAAATTATAACTAATGTTTGTCACCTGTGAAACTTCCCAACCTAAAATAAACTGGCGGCCAAGGCAGAATAATGTCCAGCAACTCCTTGGAGCGCCCGTGAATCCCTTCAATTGTACCCAAGTCGTAAGATGAGTCTGTTTAAAGAGTAATGGTTTATTTTTCAGCTGTCAGAGGAATGTTATTTTCCTTTAATATGTCTAAATCTTCTAAATGTTATTCTTCAGTCAATTCTAAACACCAATATACACGTGAACATGGAAAGAAATTTTCAATGGATTGAGGCTGTAGTTTGGCATTTTGGACTATAAGTTGAATTCACTATGGGCTTCTGTCTTTAGGAGTGAAGAATGTAAATTTGACCTAGAAAAGTTTTTTTGTGGGTCATCTTGGGTGACAACTAGAGATGAGCTAGCCGGGCTGAGGTTCGGGCTCGTATGAACCTGTACCTTTGGCATTTGAATGGCGCTGTCTTCCTGTTCCATGGGGAAGGTGGAGAAAGCCTGGGTCCTGCCTGGAAAACAGGAATACAGCCTATGACAGCCTATGACCTAGATGGGCTGTCTCCACCTTGCCCACGGAAAAACAGTCGGATTCAAATGCTGATGGTTCGGGTTGATAGACTTTATTCCTGTTTTCCAGGTGGGACTCGGGCTATCTCCAGCTTCCCCAAGGAATGGGAAGAAAGAAAGATTCAAGTGCTGATGGTTCAGGTTCATAAGAGGTTTGTAAGAACCCGAACCCTGGCCCGGCTCGCTCATCTCTAGTGACAACGTATCATATTCTGTACACATTTTTATGATCATGCTTTGTTGACTTTCACATGCCCATTGAACATTAAGAACAATGTCTGAATTTATAGACAAAGGAATCCTTAGGGGAGATGAAGTGTCAATATCTAAGAGCAATCTAAGAGTCCTGTTAGACAAAGCGATTCTTAGTTTTCACCGATTAATGATAAATGATCGCAAACGAGCGCTTTTCGGAATGACCTTAAATCGTTCACTATAACACACAGAATGATAGTTGTTATTATGATTGTTACTATGATCGTTCCTAATGTCGTCTGCTATTTTGGTTTCAGCAAAAGAACAAACCATGTGCACAGACACTGCTGAACGATTTACGATGATTTTATGTCCACTAACAGATGATGTCGGTGGAGATAGGGGTCTGCTGTGAAGGAAAATCACATCATAACCCTTTGTTTTGGGAGATATAAGCTACATTGAGAGCACTCTTGCTGGATAGAAATGATTGAACATCTGAAAAAGCTAGGTTCAATCGAACTCGAACCTAGCTGGACCTTCCGTGTTTGATTGCTGATGTCTTCACGGTCCTTGCCGAAGGGGGAGACATCCCAGGGACTGTCTGGAATTCCGGGATACAGCCTATTAACAAGGCTGAATCCCGGAATTCCAGGCGGTCCCTGGGATGTCTCCTCCTTCAGCAAGACATCAGCAATCAAACACGGAAGGTCTGGATAGGTTCGAGTTCGATCGAACCTAGCTTTTTCAGATGTTTGATCATCTCTATTGCTGGAGCCTACCCCTTCCCTCCCCAAAGAGAACACAGGAGCACTCAGCTCAAGGTCCCTGTATCTGGGAGGACGGGCGGTGGAAGGTAGAGATAACTGGTGGACTAAGAATTTTTTGGGCTGTCAGGGATTGAAATTGTATGACCGCCTTTAAACCTCAGAAACCAACAAAAGAATTTAATTTTTTATGTAATATAAAGGGAAAGAAGTGGCTTCTCTTCGTCACCTTTGGTTTCCACTTGGTTGTTCATAAGAGTGACTTGGTGACAGATGGTGGACAGCATGACACGGAAGGATGGCTAGGAAAGAGCAGAGGTCAGGAAAACAAGTGTCAAATAGAGTCCAAGTGAGTCACACAAAGTTGTTGAGGCACAGAAGCAAAATCTAGCTCTAAGCCAAGGCCAAGTTCTTCAGCACAGGGTGTGCAAACATAATCATGTAGAAATTTCTAGCACAGGTTAGGCTCTGTTAACATCTGAATAATAACCTATGGGGGAGATTTATCAAACATGGTGTAAAATGAAATTGGCTCAGTTGCCCCTAGCAACCAATCAGATTCCACCTTTCATTTTCCAAAGAGTCTGTGAGGAATGAAAGGTGGAATCTGATTGGTTGCTAGGGGCAACTGAGCCAGTTTCACTTTACACCAGGTTTGATAAATCCTGATAAAGGAGTGAGAAGTGGTCCTGTGCTAAATATTTCTAGGACAATGCACCTGGAAGGCCATATGCACAGTACATCACCATTGAGTCCATACTACAGACCCTCAGGGGTCTAAGGGGTCAGACAGTGAATTATCCTACTGACTTGGTGGAGTCTTCGTTCGGCCGATAGAACTATAAAGTGTATGTACCTTTAGATATCTCTTTTCTGGATTAGCTACATAAAAAAAATTACCAAAAAGATGAAGGTGTTGAGTCCAAATTCCAGAGATCTCAATCCGATCATCTGTGGGATATGTTGGAGAAAGTCCCTTCCACGGAGGCCGCACCTTACACCTTACAGGACTTGTTGCTCTGCTCTTTACGTCTTGGTGGCAGAAACCACAGGGCAATTGAGGAGGCCAAATCTTGACAAGTGACGATTAATTTGTCAGAACAAGGGAGATCCGTGGCCGACCGGTGTATGATAAAACTGGGCACACAATTTTTTTTTAACACTCACTTCATTGCTCAACCCATTTGCAGGTTACATCATTTTTAATATGAATTAATAACGTTGTTTTATTGCCTGTTAGAGAAGGGCTGTGTCACTATTGGAACATTAGCCCTTTTTAGACATGTTTTATATGTCACTATACAAAGTCATTATGCAGATTGAATTATGTGTATTGGTCAGGGTAGCTTTGTAACTAGACCCAGGAGCTGCTTATTTAGTTATTGACAACTAAACATATTTTACACTAGGGCTTCCAGTATGAGTAAGATCGCTCTTCGTAAGCCCAAATATAGAAGTACACACGACAACGTCAATTCTAATAGCAATCAGAGTAGGTTTATTTTCTCCCTTCAGAATTCACCCATGAACGAGACCCTTAAGAGCATTATCAGAAAGCACTGGTATATACTCGAACAAGATGAGGACATAAACCCCTATTCACATTTTAAAAGAACACTACTATAGGGGACACATTAGCCTCTAACACAATTGAACGCCCCAAGTCTTGGCTAACATGCAACAAAAGCTGCGGCCAATGCCACTTTTGCCCACAACTTATTTCAGCAGCTAACATCATCTTAGGAGGGACTGAGGTTTTCATCAGACAGTTCATCACATGTAAGACCACTCACGTTGTATATATGCCATTCTATGCCCCTGCCATCGCTACTATGTAGGGCAAACCAAAAGGGCTCTATGGATAAGGTTCAAGGAGCACCTATATTCATTACGCTCTGGCAAGGGGGTCCCTCGCCTCATAGACCATGTACGCACTGGGCATGGCAATGATGCCAAATGCCTAAAAGGAATAGGCCTTGAAAGGGTTAACCCCCCAGGTAGTGGTGGGGACTGGCTTAAAACATTGTTAAAATGCGAAACAAAATGGATCAGATTAGATGCCACTGGTGTATCTGGTCTTAATGAAAGGACAGACCTAAATGCTCTTCTATTTTGAGTGTTGCATCACTTTGTTTTTAATGTTTGTTTTGTATTTACTTTTGTACTCACATTAATTGCACACCTGTCTTAAACACACCTCTACCGGTGTGACGTTGTCTGCGTGAAAACGTTTGTCTGACTAGCACCCGCTCCTCCACCTTCCCCCTTCCCTGCCGTGTTGATCCCCGGATCAATAAAGCATTATACGGCATCATCTGTGGTGAGTGACCGCATCTATTTTTCTTCATTATACCTATTTTGGACTGTATCTTTATGTGTTGAGCACCGCCACTAGCCGAAATTGCACTACCGGGACTGAGCTTACCACCTCCTGCAGTCGCTCCAGGTGATACACTAATTGTAGTGCCGGCCATCCGACTCCCCCTCTGTAAACAAATTTTGCACTATGAACATTGCCATCTCTCATATTATGAACGTGTTTCAAGTTTTTCCAGGAACAAAAGTTAAAACTCTGTAAAATTTCCATATGCAGCGTCCCACTAAGAACCCTGCAGGGCTTCTAAGTTGGCTGTTGGTTGGCTGCACCTTGCCTTGCATGTTTTATACTTTTATATTGTTTATACACTGTTTTGCATTGCTGATATGCTGTAATTGCAATTGTAGTAGGTTTGTCTGAGATAAGAGCTAATTTTGCACTACATACTTTCACATATACCTATACAGGAAACATTCTAGAGATGGGAGGAGCTTACGTTGAGCAGTTTAACCCCCCTCCCACTTTGCACAGTCTCTCTCCTCAAAAAAAGTAATCCCTGCTCCAGCCATACCATATCCCATAATTTGGACAACAATCTGTTCCTTTTACTTGTGAATGGGTTAACTTGTTGAGAAAAGACTGTTTTGTGATGTACAACCCCGGTGCTTGGCCTACTGTCTATACTATGTCTACTGTAGGCGGCCAGTCCTTACTCTTTTATTCATGAAGTCTACTATACAACATGACGACTTGGGAACTGTTGCATTTCCTCAGCTTCATCTAAACGCTGACTCACGATTCTCCCCACGTATTCCAAAAAATATGATACCATAGCTACATTAGATAGATGTTTCGAAAAATGACAAGAGATCAGCATACCATCTGGTGCATGGTTATATACTTAACTAGATTTAGGTTACAAAAAATATTATGTAAGACGAGGTAACGTCATACTAATCTAACAAGAAAGGCTTTACAGATGAGGATCAAGGAAATTTAGTAACAGTGCCCCTGAAATGTCTTTTTTTTTTGTCCTGCGTTTAGATATCGCTGGTTCCTTCAGGCACAACCACAACCTTAGCACCACCTATAGGTACACTCTTCATTTTACTAAATCGCCATATAGCTACTGGGGTCATCAAATGTAAAGGCCCTATTACACTTATTTGGCCAATATCAGCCTTTCTGGCTGATAATCACTTTGTTTAATAGAGGACAACGATCAGCCTGGCAATGATCTGCTGCCATCGCTCCTTGTAATAGGAGTGGTGGCAGCAGACGACCACTATCTGCTATGGGCTGCCCGGACGATTTAACGATCGCCTGGATAGCCCCCCAGAAGCTCCCCACGGCCCCCTGCTCTTAGCTGTTCGCTGTTAGTGGGTGTAATAGCCATACACAAAATACAGACATGAATGTCCAGCTCGGCCAAACCTTCATGTGCTTGAAAGGGCTTATCTCTCTAGTTACAGAAGGATAAGCTGTTAAAATCCAACACATCCCATCCTTCTCTTACCAACTTTATCTGTCATGGAAGAGTTAGGGTAGTATTACACGGGACAATGGGAGCCCGATATTAACTGGTAGATCGGCGCTCATTTACTGGGCCTGTTACACGGCCCGATAATCGTTTAACTAGGGCTGCATGGGCATCGTTACCAATGTCCTTGCAGCCCTTGCTAAACTGGCATACATTACCTATCCATGGTCCAGGGCTCCTCTTGTGGTCTGCTTCTTTCCGAGTCCCGCGCGCTGCAGCTTCAGAGCGTCCTGTCTTAACTGACAGGCCGCTCAGCCAATCACTGGCTGCGGCAGTCCCGGCCTGTGATTAGCTGAGCGGCCTGTCAGCTAAGACAGGAAGCTCTGAAGCTGCAGCGCGCGGGATCCGGGGAGAAGCAGAGCGCAAAAGGAGCCCTGGACCATGGATAGGTAATGTATGCACCTTACTAATCATCAGCTGCCGGCTGCACACCGCTATAACACGTAGCGGTGCGTGGTCGGTGGCCGATAATTATAGGTCCAAACCTAAATCAAAGATCAGCTGATGACAACGATCATTGGCTGATCGTTGTGTTTATTACACGGAACGATAATCGTCCGAATAGGGCCGATTTGGCCCATTATCGCTCCGTGAAATAGTACTCTTACGAGGCTCTTATGCAAATTAGATGGTAAACAGGTCCTGCAGGACACATGCCTAATGAGTATGGCCAACATTTTGCGTCATGTGGTAAGGACTTAGGCCATTGAGACAAAAGAAGAACCAGGCATCCTTAGTAAGAAAGTATGGAAAAAATAAGCCATGAGGATGGGTGGGTTCTGGCTGTTTAGAGGCTAATGTCTCACCTGGAGAAGGTACAAAGTAGTCGGCAAAAGGTTTAGGATAGCAAAAGGTTTAGGTATGGGTAGACAGACGTAGACAGAAGGCTTTTCTTCTTGTTTGCTGCCTACCCTGATAATATGCCAGTTACATACTGCCGTGACCTAATGCTTGCTATCCATAAAATGTTTTACTCTGCTTAGACTTCTGCCTATAGATATGTCAGCTGTTACCTTTGGAGACAATGCTGGGTGTAGCCCACTGTTGAAAAGTCTACGCATCCACCTGGTGAAGATCCATACACCCTCTAAAGGCCGTATTAGATGGCCCGATGTGCGGCGTAAGCAAGTGATGATCTGTTAAATGTGCTGATCTGATTCGGCAGATAATGGTTCCATGTAATAGGGCCTTTAGACTCCACTCCCAAGCATGACATTGCTATTGTCAGGTAGGCCTTAAATAAGAGTACCTACACAATTGAATGACAGTCAAAATAGCTTCTCAATGTGCTCCTCAAACTGTGAGGCGCCCCCTAGTTGTTGGTGAGGCCCAGCTGGGGAGACAGTTTTCAAAAAGTAACTACGATCCACACAGTCCTTTTGCTGTTTGCAAAAATCTCCATTTTAGCAACAATATTAATTTATTTTGTACTTGCTTTATTAGTATATAGAGCTTGGGAGATTGGTAAAAGGTAGCCCTAGCATTATTTTCAGCTTTAAAAGGACTTTCACCACAGGTAGTGAGGCCCAGGTGCCCTCTTGGTCAGTCTGGTGAGGCCCAGGCATTGCCTTGGTCTGTTGGGTGAGGCTCCAATAGAAAAAGTTTGAGAAGCACTGGTGTAGACCATATACTAGAAAATGCAGCTCCTTTTCTATTGCTTTGAGCACAATGGTAGTATTGGGGATGTAAACACTTTCAATAGTGTGGCACATTACCCACCCCTAAGGCCCACCCTGGCCCATGACGATATCAGTGTAGAAATAATTCTTGTCGTATAACATTGCTCAGCAATGGCATCAGGGAACAGTAAAGCCGTGTATCAGGTGACTCATGTTCTTGTATCTCTTTTAGGCTTACTTTCTACGTACGCCAACATCAAAACAACTGAATATATCACGCTACATTTTCTTTTTCGGTCTTATTTATTCAGCGATTGATGCACATTAAACATCGAGAAAGTTAAGCTGCGGTTTAATGTGTTTATGATAAAGAGAAGAGGAAATTCTTCAGTAGAATTCAAAAATATCGTTGCGAGCTCGCCCTCAGTATTTGCCTTTTATTATCCTTTAATCATACGGTTGGTTCGTACCTATGTCGTGTACCGGCATCTGTTATTGCAGGCTTGGCCTGGAAAATAATAAACCACATTTCTAGTATGCTTTTGATCAGAGTTCCGAACTACATTAAGACATCATTACGTCCTGATCCTGGGCTAATCTAACGTGATTCAGTATCCTGACCCCGGGTCACGCTAATCCTCGGCGGTCATGTGGTTGGTTGTGAAAGTCTCATTGAACAAAACTTTGCTGTAAGCAACTGAGGGATGAATTGAAGCTCATCCAACGACTGAGGAGTCTTGGTCAATCACAACATGCGCCCGTGATTTTGTGTGTTTATTTATTTCCATCGACCCGGGTTATAAGAACTGCTCGTTTTCTGAGATCTCGTCCAGGAGTTCTTGTTTCGCAATCGTCGCTTTCCTCCAGTCTTCTCGCTATTTATAGATGGAGGTCATAATGAACTTCTTTGACTATTTCTCAAAAGGGATTTCACTTTTGTAATGGAAATAAATGGTAAAAATCCCCTAAACAAAGCTCCTGTGAATTTGCTTTGACATGGCTTTGCCTTAATCTTAATTGGGGAAATTTGCCTCTGAACGGTGACGGGAATAAGCTTAACATTTACATTAAGTTAAATCGCTCAATAGATTTATGCATAAGACGGTTTGCGGTGGCAGATAAAGCCGAGCAAAGACATACAATAAACATACGGTATACATAGAGAATATTTTTACTTTACTTGTCCATATAGGCTTAGATCTTGGAATTGGGGTCAGGGGGGCTGTATACCTCCCCATGCGTTTCATGGGTCTTATCACCAGATTTCGCATGATGTAAACGCCTCCTGCTGTTCTTTCATGAAGGGACTAGGCCCGTGCTTTATAGAAATCTGCTTACCACCCGGATTTTCAACACAAGGAAAAATCTTTATGTGATCCATTGTTGGTCTTAAAGGGGTCTATTTCCAGAGCCAATGCCTCTACTCTCCATGGAAAGTGACTGGTATTGCCGCTCAGCGCCATCTACTTGAAAAAGAGAGGAACAAGCTATGGGCAAAAGCCATAAACCCCTTTTCTCTGGATTATTTCTCTGCCTATATTATTGGCGAATATAGTTCGTTTGTTGGCCTATTCTTGTATCACCCTCAAATTTTTAATTTTCTTCTTATATTTTTCTTATTTCATTTTAAAAAAATTATTTTTCTTGTACATGGTTACGAGGGCAACCATCTTGCCTGAGCTACTTTTAACAGCATTTAGGAATGTGCTTTACTGCAGCCACATGATCCACAGGAACCTATAGCCTGGAGCTGACTTATTGACTTCCCTTGTACTCTTATTACTTACAGCTTTGCAAAGTGTTTATATCCTCGAGTTATATAGTTTAGGACTGGCTCAGAGTGGTTATCAAGTGAAAATCTTTTTCTTTTAAATCAACTGGTTTCAGAAAGTTATATAGATTTGTAATTTACTTCTATTTAAAAATATTAAGTTTTTCATTACTTATCAGCCGCTGTATGTCCTGCTGGAAATGTTGTTTTCTTTCCAGTCTGCTGCCTCCTCTATCCGTGTCAGGTACTGTTCAGAACAGGAGAGGTTTTCTTTAGGGATTTGCTGCTGCTCTAGACAGTTCCTGTCTCGGCCAGAGATGTCAGCAGAGAGCGCAGTGTCAGACTGAAAAGAATACACCACTTCCTGCAGGACCTACAGCAGTTGATAAATATGGGAAGACTTGAGATTAAATTACACATTTATATAACTTTCTGAAACCAGTTGATTTGAAAGAAAAAGATTTTCACTGGAGTACCCCTTTAAGACCTGTCTGGAATACATTGAACACTGTAATATTATATGGGCTAAATAAAGCTCAATCTATTCTGTTTATGGCAGAGATGGCTAACCTTGGCTCTCCAGCTGTTGCAAAACTACAACTCCCATCATGCCTGGGCAGCCAAAGCCATATCTTTGGTTGTTGAGGCATGATGGGAATTGTAGTTTTGCAACAGCTGGAGTGTCAAGGTTAGGCATCACTGGTTCATGGACTATTCTCGCTGTGGTCAGGGCGTGGACTTGGGCCAATGTTGGAGTTTCCGGATAATTGGAGCTGAATAATTCTACATATCTAATTGCCAACAGGACCTAACAGCAGTCTAATAGTTTAGAACTGTCTCTTTATGTCAGCTGTGGGGGAGACAAGGTTTGGCATGTTAGGGCCATTTAACACAAGGCGATTATCGGCTAGCCGGAGTGCTCGTTGACAGTAAGAGGCCTGTAAAGATGATGCGTTCTCACGTTCAGGATTTTAATTGCAATTAATAAAAACAAAGCCATTAATGGATTTGAAAAGAGGAGAACTCTCAGTCTTTGTTTTATGACCTTATTATCCGTTCCTGACTTTGGCTTCAACAATTGCAATTAAAAACCTGACTATGAGAATGCACCCAAAAGGTCCAGCGATCATCCGAGAAAAGAGAGGATTTTGAGATTTCAAAAATTATGCTGGTATTAAAGTCATCGCTAATTGGCCGCACATCGTCTCATGCAAAAGGAAGTTTGTTACCAACTAGGATGATGCTAAAAGGCTGCTCATACGACCCAGCGTTCGTGCTGAAGAGCTGCATGTAAAGGCTCAGCAAATAGAGATGAGCAATGTCGCCGGAAGTTTGGACAAACCCGAACCCGCTGCCAGGAGAATGTGGATGCAGCCTGAGGACTGCCTGGAAAACTGCCTGGTAATTATTGTACAGTAGTCACCAACTCCTCACCCATCCTTTACTGTATAGCGTCCCCCCCATCCAAGCACTGTAATGTATGGGAGACGGTGGTGCACTGCCTGTACTACTACTGCACTGTATATGCACTCCAGCAGTCTTATACAGCACTGTACTGTATGTGAAGCCTCACCACTGCTTAACTCACCAGGTACAACCTACCATCCACGCTCGCAAAAACGTTCAAAAAACGTTCGAAAACCGAGCAAAGTTCAAATTCCAAACACTACTTCTGGGTAAATTTTCGTTCGAATACCAAGCAGTTCGAGTTCCAAAGCGTTCGAAAACCGAGGTATTACTATTTATATATATCAACGACAGTAATATCTACATAAAGGAGGCTTTTAAATTATTTTAATTGACACATAATGTTTTCTATGGTCAAACAGTGTAATATAAAATGTTGTTGTGGATCAAATCCTTGTAATCTTTAAGCTTAGTGTCTGAAAAGGCATTAAAAATTGGCTTTTGGAGTCTTCTTGGTTGTAGATTGCCCCGAGGGAGTCACTCCCTTTGTCCTCCCTTTAATCCAGGATTAGCGATAATTTTTTTTAATTTTTTCAATAAACTGACATATTGAGGATGATATTAGGATAGGCTATCAATAGTTCAGAGTCAGGTGCCCCAGTGAGCATTGTGTCCCTTTTAATGTGTACATACATACATACATAAACTTGTTGACTCATCCGCTGGTGAGAGGTCCCGGGGTCAGACTTCTACTAGAACTTTTTTTAACAAATTGTGAGATAGGACCAGGCAGGCTAGCCTTCACTGCACACATGCACCCTGGAGATTTGGGTTACCATGACGGGTTGTCCTTCCTTGGGGCACTTATTGTAAGTACCAATCACTATATACTGTGGTATATATTTAGTATATATAAGACCGTATAATACCTGCCTGTATGAAGATGCTCTGACCAGTTTGCTTACCCATCACAATTTGGCTCTCGTCGCTCAGATTCTTACAGCTGCCCATTTTTCCTGTTTCTAACATCAACTTCAAGAACGGACTTTTACTTGCTATATAATATGCTGTTCCCTTCACTGGGACCATTGTCACAAGATAAACAATGTTATCAGTATTTAATGCAATGGGTGAAGGGAGGATAGACCGGTCCGGTAGGGTTTTCAGTTCGGTGATTATCAACTATTCTTTAGCTTGCCAACTATTTTTGGAGATTAATATGATGAAATATTACGTTCCGGGTTACAATGTTTTTCTAGGGGAAATGGACCTCTTTTGATAGACAATAAGAATTTATATGTCTTTAAACTGACATTGTCCCCCCCTTTTTTGCATTATGACTTCTCTACACAGGGGTAAAGGGTAAATTTAACAGTTTTCATACCTTGGCGGCCATTGGGGGTGGGGCCTAGACCTTTAGGCCAGCCCTTTCCAATGGGTGTCAAGGGGCGGGGCCTATGTGCCAATGACATCATGGATGGGGAGGGGCCCACAATACCAATGTGGGCGGGGCTAAGCGGCTCTGCACCCGTAAAGCCTGTGATAAAAGATCAGTTTTCACTGGAACAAGCACCATGACATATGATATAAAATAAGATATGAAAACTGCAAAATGGAACGCTCATGTGTATAGAAAGGATACATCATTGTTCGGTTGGAAGCTATCTCTTCTATCCTACCCATACACATGAAGGTTTGGCACAGCTGAGCGTTAATGTGTTCTCTGTGTTTAAGGATAAGCACTAGCCTGATTACTCTGTCGGTGTCCTATTAGTCTGAGAACAAACTCATTGGGAAGTGAAAAACCATCATGCCCAACCCCTATCTCCACTGACAGGGAGGCCGCCATACCCCATTGCCAGTGGGTATATGGGGGCCTTAAATGGAACTATTTACCTATACGGGCAGCATAATATAAGTGACAGGTTCATTTTACGTCTAGAGTTTGTCCCCTGCCCATTCTACAGCGCTCAGTGTGGGGAGACGCAGCTGACCCTCGGAGCGTTGGATGGTTGCCTCACCAACTGTCTCGCCCAGCCTCAACTGCATCTCCCCACACTGATCTTCACAGTGGGCGGGGGGTGGGGGGGATGAGATCTAGACTTAAGGCCCTATTACACTAAGCGATTATCAGCCATATTTGGCCGATTATCAGCCGTTATGGCTGATAATCGCTTAGAGTAATAGCTCACGCTTAAAGGCAACAATCAACCAATGTGCACCAGGCCAGCTGATCCTTGTCTTTAAACATGTTGAAAAAAAAACTATAACGATAGAAGAGCTGCTGCTCTGCTATCTTCTATGGGCTCTTTGGATGATCTAAAGATTTTTTAGGGCCCCTCCTGCAGCTCCCCCTGCACCCCCCACCCTCACCCGCTTGCTGTTGGCGACTCTAGAGATTCCCAATAATTCCTAGGAATTTTTTATTTTATTTTAAATTATTTGTTTTTGTTAGAAGCAAAAATATTTTTAAACAACTTATTTAGCAGAACAATGTCAAATAAACCCCATGTATATGCCGCCACCCTTTATGTCTTCTGTAACCAACACAATGTACATTTTTTCATACAGTGTGACCTTATAAGCTGACACGAGGAACTCATGATTGAATACTTCAATGGTTTACAAATATTTATCCCAGAAGTAGAAGATGTTTTAAGTCTTACGGGTTGAGCAGCTCCATGTCGTGTCTGGATATTTGCTTACCTGTCGCCATGGTTACGGCCCTACTAATAATAGTGCGCTGGATACCGGCCAGGATGAATCTGCACAAGGATTTTTTTTTATTAGTTTACTGTAATGTAAATGTTTGGCAGAAGAGTTTAACTTAAAATCGTGAAAGAAAAAGGCCGGTCTGGCTGAAGCTGCCAAATAACTATCCGACGGGTTTCTTACGGATATCATCAAGGTATAAATTATTTTATGGCACGTCTGGGCTGATAGTAGGGACAGCTGTAGGAAGACGTTCTGTTCTGGCGCTGGATCGATGATGTTATTCTATCCCCCTGGAAGCTGACGTGAAACATACTGTATCCATATACCGCTGAGACAATGATTAAAACACCCGGCGCCTACTGTCAGCGTTTGCCAGTTCACATTAGTTATCTGATTCTCATCAACCTATGTTGCTTTTGACATTGTTGATCATCACGTTTCCAAGGCTCCCTTTACAGCACTGCTGCTCTGGACACGTTTTTTTTTTTCTTCTTACATTTTTTATTATTGGTACAGTACAATGTCAAAATAATGATCTCATGCATACCGAGCATTTCTGCAGCTTTCCGTATTGCAAGTCTACATTAAATGTAAAGAGGCATGGAAAGTATTAATGGGGATTTATGAGATGACACTGATTTCCTTATGTATACTTAGAAATTTCCTCTAATAGGAATCCTAGCTCAATGGAAGTGAGTGAAAAAAAAAAAAAAAAAAAGCTAAATCCACCGACCAGTGCCAAGTAGAAGTTTCTTTGGGAATGATGGATGGCTGGTCTAGGAACAGCTCAAATGTATACATTTGGAAGAAGGATATACAAAGCAGCTGTTTAACACCAACGATCGGAGACAGTTTTCCTTTCAAGTCACTGTTCTATTTGTATGAGAAACTTACAGGCTGTCCATGACCTACTAGGAGGAAGAATAGGCAAAGAAGCTCTCTGATGCCACCTTTTGGAGGTAACCTTCCCTTAAAGTGAATATTTGACTCTGATTAGAAGCCTTAAAACATGACTGGGGGTTTAAAGATTACCTATCTGTGGTCAACTATCCCCACGGAACAGGAATACAGTGGGATTCAAATGCCAATGGTTTGTGTTCGTAAGAACCCCAACCTCAGCCTGGATAGGATCCAAAATGGCTGCGTCTTTCACCGGATAAATAAAAAAAAAAGGTGTCTTCTCCAATATAGTAAGAAAGGAGGTCTGTAACAGTAAAGATTAGAGATAAGCAGACCTGGAAAACATGGATACAGCCATAGGCCATAGTCTGTATCCATGTTCTCCAGAACTCCCTAGGGCTAGGGATCCAACTTCTTCAGCCACTGATAATCAAATGCAGATTGGAGATCGCTGCGGGAGGTCCCAACAAGCAGAGTGACCAGGAATATCAGGCGCTGACCGGCTGTCCGTTTGCTACTCCCCAATGGATGATAGGAGACATAGTTCAGGATAAAAGTATTTATTAGTAGATGGATTACGCGTTTCAAGAACCTTCTCTTCATCAGATCCATAAAAAAGTACACACAGTGGGGTTTAAATAGGTAAAATGGTGGGAAAAACAATTTGTGGGAAAAACAATTTGTGAAGTGAGCCCTGATTGGCTCCAGTGTAAAAATGCAGTACAAAAAAAACAAATTCATTTTATATCCTTCTGGCATATAGCATATATAAGCTGTTATTCACATTAAAATATAAAACATGATCTAAAACATAAATAGATCAAAGATAAAAACATTACAATCCTACAACTATTTTTAGAATTGTTACATTTAACATCACAACTGATATTGTTTTTAAATGTCAACGCTAATGTAGTGCAGTGGTCTGGTGTTTGGCTTGAGAGCCAGGAGTCTTGGGTTTGAATCCTCTGATGGACTGTTGGTCGAATGGGTTTATATTTTCACGATTGTGACTGGCTAAATTAAACTACAGACTAATATTTTATTACAACTGTATTTGTATAAATGGAATTAGGGAATGATAGAAACAATAATAAATGGTTAAAAAGCCAACCTTCACAATATTTGCCCCTATGAATACTTGTACGGCTCCTGATGCGATTGTGATGCATTCAATGTCTGCATTGTATGGGGGTCGGAGAGGACCAGAATGAATGTGTTACTCTAGGGCTGGGTTCGCCTATATGTGAAAGAGTGTCAAAGCTACATATTCCCAAAGAGAGGCTGGTGCTCCGACCCCCATACAATGCAGACATTGAATGCATCACAATCGCATCAGGAGCCGTACAAGTATTCATAGGGGCAAATATTGTGAAGGTTGGCTTTTTAACCATTTATTATTGTTTCTATCATTCCCTAATTCCATTTATACAAATACAGTTGTAATAAAATATTAGTCTGTAGTTTAATTTAGCCAGTCACAATCGTGAAAATATAAACCCATTCGACCAACAGTCCATCAGAGGATTCAAACCCAAGACTCCTGGCTCTCAAGCCAAACACCAGACCACTGCACTACATTAGCGTTGACATTTAAAAACAATATCAGTTGTGATGTTAAATGTAACAATTCTAAAAATGGTTGTAGGATTGTAATGTTTTTATCTTTGATCTATTTATGTTTTAGATCATGTTTTATATTTTAATGTGAATAACAGCTTATATATGCTATATGCCAGAAGGATATAAGATGAATTTGTTTTTTTTGTACTGCATTTTTACACTGGAGCCAATCAGGGCTCACTTCACAAATTGTTTTTCCCACCATTTTACCTATTTAAACCCCACTGTGTATACATTTTTTATGGATCTGATGAAGAGAAGGTTCTTGAAACGCGTAATCCATCTACTAATAAATACTTTTATCCTGAACTACGTCTCCTATCATCCATTGGGGAGTAGCAAACGGACAGCCGGTCAGCGCCTGATATTCCTGGTCACTCTGCTTGTTGGGACCTCCCGCAGCGATCTCCAATCTGCATTTTTCTACCGGCCATCCGGAGCTCCAGAATGGGCTGCAGACGGCTTCTACTAATCTGTGCAAGGCGGTGTCGGGCTCGGAGCTCGTCCGCCTTAGGTGAGCGCCATCTTATGTGCCTTTTTATTATACATTTTCAATACAGTATTACGCTATGTGCGCCCGCCGGTGCTCTCTGTCTTTCTAGCGTACTGGTAATCAAATGCAGCACGAACCTGAGCCTGAACCTGAATATAATTTTAGGAGCACAAGAATAAGAAAAGAGGAAGACATCGGCACTGTCTTGAACATTTTTACAGCTGTGCCTCACTGGTATGTATATAGAAAAGTACCGGTCGAAAAAAAGTTTTAGATGTACTGATATAACCCACCATCGTATGATACTTTTACAAATATGCCAATGGCTTTGTATGTCTATGAATCCTGTAAGCTCTCTCTGTTATGCTTGTGGTTATGTTGTTTTTGCATCTGATAAAAAAAGAAATTCTATTAGCTTGGGTGTGCATGCGCCGTGAAAGCAGCCGGCTTGGCTTTTGACGTGACGCAATCTATTTTTAAGGATTGTTGTTTTTAGGTAGTGTGCATTGTCACAGGTCAGGACTGCTGCTGACAATTTCTAAAATCTTTAAGAAAGAATATGCAAAGTAGTGCTCACACCACCTTTTCAAGGTAGTTTTCCCTTTAAGTGAGTGGTAGAACATGACTGGGGATAAATGCCAAGCCAGATATCTCTCCAGAAGGAAAGCTTAGGCCCCTATTACACGGGGAGACCAAGAGTAGCAAACAAGCGCTGTTAGCTCTTATTTGCTCCTCGTTCCCTGCTCGCTGCCACCGCTATTACACACGGCAGCAGCAAGCGGTTGAGTACAGGGGTGGCGCGGGGAGCTGTGGGGGACTGCCCCGGGGGATTGCTAGATTGGCTGGGCAGCCCATAATGGGTGATAATTCTTCTTAAGTAGATGGTCATAGAGGATTACAAGCCAATGGGAGTTCTGAGAAGAAGGGATATGCAAAGTAACTCTTTCACATCACAATAATAAGCAATGTTACAAATTAACCTTCTCTACAAGTCAGTGTTTCACTCCAACTAGAAGTACTAGAACATGACTGGGGATATAGAATAGATGGTAACTAAGTCTCCTCATGTCTTCATGATACTCTCCTCAAGAAGAATTATTAAACCAATTGGTCCCACAACAATAGGCCTCTGTTCAAAGGCTCCTGGTTGGAATGAAACATTGAAAGGAAAGCGATCTTGAAAAGTTGATATAAGAGAGCTAATTTTCTACCCAGGATTCCCAATGAAGCAGGAATGGTGTGTAAGTTTCCATACATCCTTATGATGACCTCTTAACCTCTTCATCCTAAAATCCTCAAGAAAATACTAAGGTTCCCTAGTAGGGATGGTCCAAACCGAGTTCGGTTCGGGTTCGTACGAACCGGAACTCTCGGCAATGATTCCCGCTGTCTGCCCGCTCCGTGGAGAGGATGGATACAGGGGGAGGACCGCCTGGAAAACTGGGATACAGCCATAGCCATAGGCTGTATCCCAGTTTTCCAGGCGGTCCTCCCGCTGTATCCACCCGCTGCACGGAGCAGGCAGACAGCGGGAATCTGATGCCGAGCGTTCGGCAGTTTCGGACCATCCCTATCCCCTAGTGGTCTCTGTACCTCTGGCCTTCATCTATAATGTGGTGTACAGAAGGGACAAGTCACCAGCTGGTTTTTGACGTATTTGTAATGGCAGCAGAAAAAGCGTAAGGACCTGAGCGACTGTGACAAGGTCCAAACTGTGATGTCAAAATGATTGGGTAAGAACATATCCAAAATGGCAAGTTGTGTGGGTTGTTCCCAGTAAAAGAGGTCCAAAAGAGGACAACTCGCGAACTAGAGACTGGTCGATGTCCAAGGCTTATTGTACACATGGGGTGAAGGCTAATTAGGTTCAACCCCATAGATGAGCTATTGTAGTACAAGCTGACTATGAAAGAAAGCTGTCAAATCAGAGCTGAAATTCGCTATTCATGGGCCCATGTAGTTAAATAGGCAGTTGTAGTAGTACAGATGAGTTTTGACCTTTGTTAGGACCAAGAAGTACTTGAGAAACATCTCCCCGTTGGTTAGGGAGAAGAAAATATAACAATAGCTGCATTGAAAGGTGATGATGTCATCATTCGTAACTCATGGGGTTGACCTAACCCTCAAGGTATCCTGATACTCAAATATGTTTCTCAGATAATCCATCACTGTGTCACCGAGATGCAATATTTTTAGGTGTATAGAACCATATATAATAAGTGGTTGTCCACATACCCTCCTCCTTAAAAAGGATTCCGCGAAGGGTGAAGGGTGGGGGTGGGGTGGTTCAAACAAACAGCTGTATATCTGGTTCCTATGCAATTCCCCCGAAGCACCTCTACAGGTAAAATCTCTGATGTCCACTTACCCATGTTGGGGTTTCTTTCATAATATAGACTCTCTCAGTGAAAGTATAAACTCTAATATCTTAATATCTGAACAATTGGGTTCTGATCACTGACACCCCATCTGATCATGGGAACAAGGGTCCCTTATGGTGGTTGAACATGAGGTCTGCCTTTCTCTTCATTTTGAAGAAGCAGTACAGTTACAAACAGTAAGTTATAATCGTGGGATAGCCCTTAAAGGGAATTTGTCAGCTCTAGAGTAGGTTACAAACTGCTGACACTCATGGAAATAAGACACATTTTACCTTTGATGGAGTATGCTTCAAAAAAATTAGAGATGTTTTTTTTTTTCCTCCAGAGCCAAATTACAGAGGAGACATAGAACCCCGAAGTGCTGCAGGCTGGCACACCTCCCCCCCCCTTCAGTACCCCTGTTGATTGACAGCCAGAATTCAGCTTACGGCACCGAGCCCTGTCTGCAAATCACATGTCTGATCTTAGTGCCCACAGTGGTGCAGCTACTCGTATCCATGGCACAGGCACAGGATTTGCATACAGGACTTGTTACTGTAAGCTGACTGTCAATCAAGAATGCACAGGGAAGGGAGGGGGAGCGAGGAAGTAATACAGTCAGCAGCACTTTAGGGGCTCTGTGTTACCTCCTTGACCAGTTATCATGAAAGGTACCATGTATCTTTTTCTCCAGTGTCACCAGTTCCTCCAGCTGACAGGTTGCCTTTGAGATTGACTTGTGAACATTGACCTCTTATTTGCAAAAACCTTCACGCCAATGGACAATTGACACGAGTGCTAATTTACAGAAAATAGGAGAAAGTTCAGTTTTTTTCCTTCAACCTAATCTTGCAGCAATGACAACAAAAAAAAAAATTGCAAAAATATACTAACACGTGTTAGTAGAAGAACGTGAAGTTACATTTGGTGGCTTGCGTGAAAGGTTCAAAGCCTCTCGGCCTCATGAACAGGCTCGGCTGGTTTTGATTCCCTGTGAAATTGGAAGCCATGCAGATTTCAAGAAATTTCTTACCAAAAATATAATTGTTGCAAATTCTTTGTAGAGGTGTAGCAAAGCGTGGAGTACAAAAAGGCTTTATTTTGAGCGATGAACGTGGTGATGATATCTGTTCGGAGAAACATGCGGGTAGATGAAATTCTGCAGTTAAGTCACATTCTTTGGGGAAATCTAAAAGTTCCTTTCTGTACGGTCCTCGTAGGAATGGCTGATTGGAGTTCACCAACTTTTCGTAGATTTTTAAATTAAAAAAATTGCAAGGTTTTTGTATCACTTTTTTAAAACCAAGCCGGACATACAGTACAGCAATCTGCCTAGAACAGGGAAAGCTCACTCTGAGAATGGGATGTCCATTTGAGACAACAGATTTAATATGGCTGAACAGTAAAAACAAAACTCGATTTAGTGGTGTTTACATCAATTTTACACCAGTAGCTCTGTATTTTAGAGATAGTGGATGTGTATCGTGGTTTGGATTGGATTGGTTTAGAGGATGTGTGTCGTGGATTGGCCATGATGTGTGAATGGAGCCTATGTCTTTTCTATAGACAATGCTTCAGCTTTTCTCATAGATGAATCCATATACACTTTGTTTGGGGACGCATCAGTCACTAAGCCGAGTTCTTTCAATCCCAGCTGCAAATCTCCTTGTTAAAAGTCTATCCCTAAATTACTTATATTTAGGCAACAAACTGACAGCCCTGTAGCGCTGGTAGCCTGAGTCACTGACAGAAGACAGAAGTGTCTGTTCACAGCACACCATAAAGCTATCATGTGGCTCTTGCGATAATTCCTTGGTTTGGCATTGTCAGTATTCGGCATGGACTATGAGCGGCTGCTGGAGGTAATTTGTAGTATTACATGGTGGCCATAGAAGTAATAACTCCAGAAAGATGTTGCTTGTTGGTTGTTACCCCTACTGAGTCAGAGAGGAGAATCCCTTACTATCCTAATCTATAGCACAACCTTATTATAGCTTACCATTAGAGATGAACGAGCACGCTCAGTCGAGGATTGTGTTGGACCAAGCATCAAGTTGTTTGATCGAGCACAATGCTTGGCCGAGTACCTCGTGCTGCTTTGGTTACAAAAAGATTGGTGAAAGGATGTAGCTTTTCAACAAGCTTTAAGACTGCTTTAAATCTGTGGTGGTAGTGGTGGTAGTGGTGGTAGTGGTGGTAGTGGTGGTGGTGGAGATGGTAGTGGTGGTAGTAGTAGTAGTGGTAGTGGTGGTGGTAGTGGTGGTGGTAGTAGTGGTGGTGGTGGAGATGGTAGTGGTAGTGGTCGTGGTGGTGGTGGTGGTGGAGACGGTAGTGGTGGTGGTGTTGGTGGTAGCAGTGGTGGGTTAAAATTATACTTACTGCTCCAGTAAGTGGTAAAGGCTGCAGCAGTGTCCTCCTCAGCGGGAGTCCTTCCCCCACACTTTTTTGTGGTTGTTTTTTGTCTATAGTTTTCTGGGCTACAAGAAAAACTATATATATTTTATTTTATTTTTTTCACATTTCAGCTGTATTTTTGGCTTTTTATGGGCCAAAATTTGGACCAAAAGACCCTGCACTTAAAAGGTACTGATTGAAGATTGAAGATGTGATGCTAAAAAAAAAAAAAGTTTTTCTCAAATATTATTTGTTGGGAATCTAAAAGCTGGCGAATTGTCATCTCTAACACTAATGTGAACAGTAATTTTGGAAAAGAAAACATAGAATTATCCAAAATGATAGCCCTGTCACCCGTGTGTGGATGCGGAGATTACTTTTAATGATTTGATTGATACTTGGCATTCTGTTCTGTATCTTGGGGTGGAAATGATTTATCTGTCTTGGAATTTATTTTTCAAACATCTTGAAGAGAATTGTAGATGAGAACAAGTGGTGACATCTTAAAGGAGTCGTATGACAGTAAACAACAGAGACGTTCTTACCTGGCTTGCTCGAGGCTGGAACACAATGCAAGGTTGGACTGTTGTGCGCCTGCAGGCTGCCGATCGTGTGGGCCAAGAAAAAAAAAAAAAAAAAAAAAGATCCCGGTGCAAATTACACTAATTTTCAGTAATAACTGGCTGGGCTAATAATACACACGGAGGTATGTTTTTTTTTGTGCTTTTAGGCAAAATGGTCATAACCTCCACTTCATAGTTTTCAATTTTAAATTGTATTATTTGGAGCTAAATCGATTTTTCTAGCCTGACACGATGCATTAGTATGGCAGGCAGGTCATAGGTGTGAATACCTCCAAATTATGGGACAAGTCTATGTACAATTCTTTAGATGAAATCGTCTTTTGTTGGGCCTCAAAGACTTAGTTGGGGGCAAGTAATGTTAAGGCCCCTGCACATAAGTTGGCCAAACCTTCCCATATCTAATATGTGACTTTTACAACTCTTTCTTGACAGATGAGGCATTACGTGAACCCCAAATGGTCACTTTTATGGGGTGATTGGTAGAGATAGCTTAAAATTAGAGATGAGCGGACCGTTAGACTTTTGGTCCGATGGCATCGGCGCTCTCTCATAATGCGTTTGATCACGGCCGCATACTTGCGCTCCCACGAATATGCGGCCAGGATATTCCAGGGAATTCAACAGGGATTCCCTGGAATATCCTGGCCGCATATTCCCGTGAGCGCAACTATGCGGCCGGGATCAAAGGCATGATGAGAGAGCAAACTGCTTTGGGACCAAAAGTCCGAGCAGTTCGCTCAGCTCTACTTAAAATGGGCCTCTTAACTAACGAGGGGGCTTCTCACAGGTTGAGAAGCACTGGTCTAGTGAACCAGTACAACCTGTTCTATCATGGCGAATCAATCACGCCCAACAGGAACACTGATTGCATTAATTATTTTCAATGCTTAAAGAGTTTTTCCAGAATTACCATCACCTATGCACATAATAAGTGTCTAATCACTGACTGGTCAGAAAAATAAGGGTCCGTCCTCACTACATTGATGAGGAATCTGAATGATGTGGTGGTAGAACATGTGCAATGCCACTCCAGTCAAGATCTCTGGGACTGATGACAACTGAATGCTTAGCTATCTCTGTTGGTCCCATAAACCTCTAATGAAGGGCAGTACACATGGTCGACTAGCGGTCCGTTTAAATGGTTTTCAGTATAATCATATCGGTAGCAGTGGTTAAAGAGAATGAATGTGACCTGGAAATTTCTTGTTGAGGCCAGGTTTTTGCTTTTGGGGCCACCCTGAAGAATTTCTTTTTGGACTTTTACATTAATGGCCTGTTTTTGGGATAGGCCATCAATGTCTAATTGTTTGAGCTGGAAGAAGATGGCTTGATTGATTGTGTAGAGGCAATGCCAGGTTACTGCAGGGTAGCTCCCATCTAAGTAATCGGGCACCGCCCTACATTGTCATCCTGCTGATCAGACATGGATGGCCAATCCTGATAAGGGGCCAACAGTGCCAGAGTTCTAAAAACCCTTTAACAAACAAATTCAGACAATTTATTGGAGTTGGTCAGAAACCTAATGTGTATAACACAAGGTTTTTTTTGTGTGTGGCCAAAAAAAGTCACTTACTGAAGGTAACACCAAAGAGAATGACACAATAGGCTGTATCCATGTTTTCCCGGGCTCGTTAGGACTGCATCCAACTTTTTCAGCCATCTGTTCAAATGCTGTACGCTTTGGTTTGGACGAACCTGAGACTGCTGGAAATTTGCTCATCTCTAATAATTGTAAATAATGTTACACTAAAAAAATTACATCAAGGCCAAGCCTCCAAAATAAGAGGTGAAAAAAATATAGAATACAGTAAAATGCAGCCAGTCCTGAGGGCCCTATTACAAGGAGATATAATCGGCTGAATCGGCCCGATGTGTGGCCTACGGCTGACGATTGAACAGTTAGTACATTACCTATTCATGTTCCTGGTATTCTCTAGAGATGAGCGAATTTGCCGAAGTTCGGGTTCGTATTAACTTGAACTATCGGCTTCTGATTCCCGCTATCTGCAGCCTCCGTGAACAGGGTGGATACAGCGTAAGGACCGCCTGGAAAACTGGGATACAGCCAATGCCATAGGCTGTATCCCAGTTTTCCAGGCGGTCCGTAAGGCTGTACCCACCCTGTTCACGGAGGCTGCAGACAGCGGGAATCAGAAGCCGATAGTTCAAGTTCATACGAACCCAAACTTCGGCAAATTTACGGACATCCCTAAAGATGTTCGTGCAGCCCTTGCTAAATGATTATCGGGCTGTGTAATAGGCCCAGAAAATGAGTGATAGATCGGCACTTATTTATAATATTGATCGGGCCTTCATTAGCCTGTGTAACTGTACCTTAAGGCCAGTAGCGGATTATAATGGGTCCTTTTCGGGTGGTAGCCCAGGGCCCTGAGCTCCATGGCCCCCCAAAAAGACATACTTTCAGTGGTGTATTGTCTCCTGGGTACAGTTCTGCCATGATTTGCAAAAAATTGCTGTTTTACCACAGTGTTGCACAAATCATGGCATCATGACATTATCTATCCTGTACTATGATCACCAAGCTAGTGCTGCCATAGTTACAGTATGATGGGGGGCCCAGGCTTGTTGAACAGCCCGGGGCCCATGGTAAAGCTAATCCGCCCCTTCCTAAGGCTGCCCTACAACGCTGTGCCACAGACATATACCCAACCTGTTTTTCCACCAACAAGCTTCATCAGGGGAGGACTTATTTCTGAGGATTCTCTGCAACCTCAGAAAGCAGCGTGATTACGTGAAAGTTGTTCATGGGCACTTTGTAGTAAAGCTCTTATATCTGGGACTTTTTAGGTTTATGTATTTTTATAATTATGCGTGTAATTACAGAATTATACTTTTGCATAGTACATTGTATTGTTAAGTAATATATCCGTAAAAACTTCCTTTTATGTATATTGTCAGTCTGGCCAAGAAGGCTCCATGAGTTACTTAAATTACGCTGTTGTGTATTATAAGGATATCCGAGGAGAAAAGTTTGTTCAGGTTTTTTTTTTTTTTATTATTCTAGAGAACAATGGTAGGAACAATGGGAAGCCGTAGGTCGAAGAAAGAATCGGATCAGCTGAATTTGTTTGACATTGATTTCGACACGAGGTTTCTTGCTGTAGTTATGTGTCACCTTTGTATAATCTCAGACAAGTCACTTTATCTCCTACTGTCTGCAGCAACAAAAATGTCATTCACGGGAGGGGATTGGGGCTACTTGAAAATCTCTGTATACACTAGAGGCTTGGACCATGTGCATTAACCCCTTCCCACATCAGCACGTAACTGTACATCCTTATGCGGGTGGGGGAGTTCAGAGAGGGGTCGCAGGGCGACTCTGCTCAGAACCGCCGTGATTCCGGGTGCTATGTGTAGCCCGGGACGGCGTCTATTAACGGGCACAGTCTGATCGCCGTGCCTGCTAATTATACATTTAAGTGCAGCTGTCAAAACTGACAGCTGCATTTAAATATATTGTTTCCCCCTTTCCCTGGTTACTAGTGGGGGGATGGCGGAAGGAAGATACCTTATCCTTACCGAGTCAGGGCTCAGCGGCGCACTGTTAATAATCCTGGCTCGTCAATCCATCTATCTGGTCTGCTGCAGACCAGAATAATACAGCAGTGATCTAAGGGCACTATTCCACCGGACGATTATCGTTCAGATTATCGTTAAATCGTTCGAATCTGAACGATAATCGTTCGGTTGAAATGCAGTTAACGATTAACGACCGAACGAGAAATCGCTGATCGTTTTATAAGACCTGGACCTATTTTTATCGTTGCTCGTTCGTATCTCGTTCGCAAATTTTGCCGTTGAATTAAAAATCGCTTGATCGTTCCTTGGTCGTTGGTGGGTGCGGTGAGTGCATTCAGTGCAAATTCTAATTGGTTAAACACATAGATTGACAGGGACCATCTTCCATTGTTTCTACTGTGCTCCAACCCGCCCACCGCTTGGTTCCACGTGTCGCAGGCAGCTGCGGCCTTCACTTCCTGTTGGTGATAGCGAAATCGAGTAGTAGTTTGTTCCGTACGCAAATCTTCCCTTGGAGCGAACGATTGTACAATTCAATTGTCGATGCCACCCCCAAAAATACTTCGTATATTATAAATACCGTGCTTTGACTCCTGAAGCGCTCGCTGACACGTGACGTCAAATTACGGTCGATCGAAAGGGCCTTTTGGTCGACCGGAAGTGTAGGCCGCCGAAGCCAGCGCCACGTGGCGGAAACGAAGGCAGCGTCACGTGCGGCGATTTTGTTCGAGATGGGGAATAATAGCCTAGGAATAGTTGGGTGGATTAGGGCGAAAGGCTTTAACTTTTCCCCGCGCTTGGCTCGTCAAATTACGTTCGATCGAAAGGGCCTTTTGGTCGACCGGAAGTGTAGGCAGCCGAAGCCAGCGCCACGTGGCGGAAACGAAGGCAGCGTCACGTGCGGCGATGGGGAATAATAGCCAAGGATCGATTCGATTAGCGAATCTTTAGAGTGTATTGTGGGAACAGGAAATTTACTTTAATGCTACGCAAAAAAATGCTGCTATTCTACAGGGCCACGCACCTCATTGTAGTTTTGCTTTGAACTAAAAATCCAAGATGGAGACAAGAGATTCTGATTGAATTCCGTACTGAATACACCCATATAGGTGGACCAAAATACAAAAAACACCTACTTGTACATAAATCGGATGCTTTTCGTTCAGTTGAATCACTGTGAAGCGAACGATCAACGAACTTAAAACGACCGCAAAAACGACTTGATTTAACGACCATCGCTTCATTGAAATGCGCTAACGATCTCAAGAAACTCTCAAAGCGGTCGTTTGAGATCGTTGATCGTTAGCGATTATGCGAACGATAATCGTTCGGTGGAATAGTACCCTAAGACATCGTTCGGTCGTTCGCAATAGATACAAACGCAATAGCGAATAAATAGCGAAGAAAAACGATCGCAATTACGATCATAAGTAACGATTATCGTTCCATGGAAATGAGTGAACGTTTTCAGGTCTTTCACAATAGCGGTCGTTTGAGATCGTTAATCGTTAACGATTATGCAAACGATAATCGTCTGGTGGAATAGGGCCCTAATCCAGTGCTTCTCAAACTTTTTCTAGTGGAGCCTCACCCAACAGACCAAGGCAATGCCTGGGCCTCACCATACTGACCAAGAGGGCACCTGGGCCTCACTACCTGTGGTGGAAGTCCATTTAAAAGCTGAAAATAATGCTAGGGCTACCTTTTACTCATCTCCCAAGCTCTATATACTAATAAAACAAGTACAAAATAAAATAATATTGTTGCAAACAGCAAAAGGACTGTGCGGATCGTAGTTACTTTGTGAAAACTGGCTCCCCAGCTGGGCCTCACCAACACCTAGGAGGCGCCTCACAGTTTGAGAAGCACTGATCTAATCGATCATTGCTGTATAAAGTTTACTGCAGTGATCTCTATGGGAGATCACTGCAGTAATACTAAAAGTCCCCCAGGGGGACTAAATGTTACAGTATACAGTAAAAAAAAAAAGTGTTTTTATTAATAAAAAATCCCCTCCCCCAAATAAAAGTTTGAATCACCCCCCTTTTCCCATTTTATAAATAAATAAATAATGTTTTGTATTGCCGCATGTGTAATCACCCGAACACGGTAAATGGCGAAAGCGCAAAAACCCACCAGAGCGCAAAATTGCACATTTTTTGTCACATTAAATCCAGAAAAATTGTAATAAAAAGTGATCAAAAAGTTTCATATACAAAATCAAGGTACTGACAGAAAAAACTGATCATGGCGCAAAAAAAAAAAACGGAAGCAATTTTGTGTGCGTCTGTTTGGATCTGTTTTTTCCATTGACTGCTAGCTGGCCTAGGGAATCTTATACATAGCCATGGGTCTCCAAACTGCGGCCCTCCAGCTGTTGTGAAACCACAACTCCCATCATGCCTGGACAGCTTAAGCTTTGGATTTGGCTGTCCAGGCATGATGGGAAATGTAGTTTTGCAACAGCTGGAGGGCCGCAGTTTGGAGACCCATGCATTAGCCAATACTACCTGGAATAAGTATGCAAATTAGCCTTCCTCCAGAAGGAAGATAGCTTTCTCTCTAGTGCCACCTATTGGAGGAAACACAAATAATAAAATCTAATTGTATAAAAAATCCTCTTCTGATTTTTCCTTCCTCCTCTTTCCATATGGACTATAAACAAAGGGGAATTCCAGTCTGATGGTCGTACAAACAGGACGATTATGGTGCGAAAAATCGCTATGTCGTTTGAATTTAAAGGATTATCGTTCCGTGTAGTTGCAGGCAACGATCGAAAAATCGTCCATATGTCGTCGATCATTGATTTAGATCTGAACCTAAAATTATTGTTCACCGTCCGCTGTAATTCCACATTCGATCGCTCATTTTATTTCACTAATCGTTCAGTGTAATTGCGCATTGTTCATTGTTTTGCTGGGATCAGAAGGAATAAACGATCCTAGTAACGATCGCAATAACGATTATAGTAACGATCGTATTTAACCATTATCGTTTCGTGTAATATGGTGAACGGTTTCAGGTTAACAATAAACAATCTCGTTTGCGATTGTTTATCGTTAGATGTTAAAAATCGCTTTGTGTAATAGGACCCTAAAAACTAGGATAGCAACGATCCGCTGCTGTCACTTGTAATAGGAACAGTGGCAGCAGACCGCTGCTATCTCCTATGGGCTCCTAAGGCCTCCTGCAGCTCCATGCCCCCCCCCCCACTTACCTCTTACCTCTTACCTCTTACCTCTTACCTCTTACCTCTTACCTCTTACCTCTTACCTCTTACCTCTTACCTCTTACCTCTTACCTCTTACCTCTTACCTCTTACCTCCTACCTCCTACCTCCCACCTCCCACTTAAATCTCAGGATGGCAAAAGCTTGAATGAGATGTTGTTGCTGTGGAATAGTACAGCTAAAGCTACTAGTGAGGAGTTGGCAATTCCAATAGTCAGACATGCCACATCTTGCTTCTAAACACTGATAAGGAGACTACAATATTCCACTCGGAGGCTGTGTCCACACGGGTGTTTTTCTTGGGTGTGCTGACTGCAGCGGAGTGTGAACAGCTGAGGAGTATGATGCAAGGCCCATTGTTCCTGCTTATACATGCTCCAATGTATTCCTACATGTGACTGCAACACCTGAGGAAATGCCAGCGTTCACACACAGAAGCTTATGCACAATCATCAGGCTCCATTCTCCGAATTAAAGGGGTTGTCCAGTGAAAATCTTTTTCTTTCAAATCAACTGGTGTCAGAAAGTTATATAGATTTGTAATTTACTTCTATAAAATAAATCTCAAGTCTTCCCATACTTATCAGCTGCTGTAGGTCCTGCAGGAAATGTTTTATTTCAGTCTGACACAGCGCTCTCTGCGGCCATCTCTGACCGAGACAGGAACTTTGTCTTGGTTTTATATGAATCACCATAGAAAACCTCTCCTGCTCTGGACAGTACCAGTCAACGGGCAGAGATGGCAGCAGAGAGCACTGTGTCAGATTGAAAATAAAACAACATTTTATGCAGGACATACAGCTGCTAATAAGTATGGGAAGACTTCAGATTTTTAAATAAAAATAAATTACAAATCTATGTAACTTTCTGACACCAGTTGATTTGAAAGAAAAAGATTTTCGCTGGACAACCCCTTTAATTCTATACAACCCAATTCTAGTATCCGCGTCATTCCTATCTTGTTTGGGAATTTTGCCCTGTGTTATTGGGGGAGCCCAATATTAAAGGGGTATTTCCTTTTTTTCTTTCAAATTAACTGGTTTCAGAAAGCTATATAGATTTGTAATTTACTTCTATTCAAAAACGTCAAGTCTTCCAGTACTTATCAGCTGCTGTATGTCCTGCAGGAAGTGGCTTCCTGCAGGACATACAGTCTGGAGAGCAGGAGAGGTTTCCTATGGGGAGTTGCTACTGCTTTAGACAGATATTGTAATGGACAGGAGTGGTAGCAGAGAGCACTGAGTTAGACTGGAAAGAATACATCACTTCCTGCAGGACATACAGCAGCTGATAAGTGGTGGAAGAGTGGAGATTTTTAAATAGAAGTTATTTACAAATCTACATAGCTTTATGACACTGGTTGATATGAAAGAAAAAAAAATCACCGGAGTACTCCTTTAAAGCGCTACTGTCCCTTTAAAAACTTTTGACATGTCAAACGTCTATATTAGCTTGGGTCTGGGTGCGCAGACCACCATGATCAATAGATCAGAGCCCAAATCCTGCAAGGAGTTGGATAGAGCTGCAAGCCATGTAGTGAAGTGCTCAGCTGCATGCTTCTTCCTTCTCTATCTAGCAATTGGTGGGATCAGAACACCCAAATCTTGACAAATTACAAATTTTGATACATTAAAATAGTTTTTAATGCTTTACAGTAAAGGAATATTTTTGCTCTTGTTTCCCCTCTAAAAACAGTGCCACACTTCTCAATGGTTATGTCTGGTATTGCTGCTCAGCCCTAGTCACTTTAATGGGCTCCAAAATAATGGCCATGAAGGAGCCAGATGACACGTCTTGGTTCACTGCTCTGGTTTATAGGCCCTATTCCCATTTTCATTTGGCTACTGATGGATTCATTTGGCTACCATCCATGTTCCGATGACTATATAGTGTAGTGTATATGTGGTGTCCCACAAAGGCTGTTTCTATGTGTTACAAAAGTCTGTACTAAAAAGGGTAAGTGGTAATGTAGCAGTACCAAAGTTTTACCACAAGATGTCACTGTTACAAGTATTTGTGTCCAGATAATGCACAGCTGTAGGAACTAAAGCGTTATTGTTTTCTTATGTACCACATGGGTCTGTACACCAATGAGAGCTCTTTCTAACCTATCATCTCTCTCTTTACATCTTATACACGCACTCCTCAGCCACTCACAGCACAGTTTACACCTGCTGTAGGAAGGATGTCACATGGGTAGTCACTGTCCACAGGGGAAAAGGTATAACCAGCCCACTCAAAATAAAAGCAGGTGTGCCAGCATACCTGTGTGCCCAACCAGCACTGGCATCACAACAACATAACACCTGGCAAGTGACCGGTCGCACCTCACAGCGGCCCATCACCACATATACTGTAAGCAACAGCACATTTTCCTATGATATGTGGATTTCCCATGTGTTCCTATGTGGGATATATGCCCGGATATGTGGGATACATACACTGTGGGGGCATGGTCATGGTATGGGGTCCTGAGCTGGGGATTTCCAGTGTAAAATAAAGCATGACATAGACTGTAGCATGCTATTTCGCTTTATGGGCTGGTATGTTGTTTTACAGACCTTGCACAATGATCACAAATAGATTGGCCGGGTTTATAGTTCCAGGGAAAATGGTAAATGCATAAAGATGTCGGCAACAGCGGGATATCGGAAAAATCTGTGGAATCCTCAGCAGAAATACCTCATTAAAAGTAACGCAATAAAAATGCAATGTGAATGTATGAACATAACCGACTGCATCACTCCATTGCAGAATTAATTTTCTTTGAAATCAACTGAAATCAACTTTAAAAGTTATATAGATTTGTAATTAACTTCTATAAAAAAAAAATCTCAAGTCTTCCAGTACTTATCAACTGCTGTATGTCCTGCAGGAAGTGGTGTATTCTTTCAAGTCTGGAGAGCAGGAGAGGTTTTCTATGGGGATTTGCTACTGGTCTGGACAGTTCCTGACATAGACAGAGGTGGCAGCAGAGAGTTACTTGAGAAGAAAAGGTTAGCTGCGTCTTGTCTCTACAGAGTCTAGCGACAAAAGGCCTCTACACTTCCTCTACCCATGTGACTTCCTATCTACAGCCCCTGTAAGGTGTGCTGTGAATGGGAGAAGAGTGCATATGTAAGAAGTAAAGAGAGAAATGATAGGACAAAAGATGAAAACACTCTCATTGGTCTACAGAACCATGTGACATACAAATAAAGCATAACCCTTGCAATACTACAGCTGTGCAACAACTAAGTACATATACTTACAATAGCGACATCTTGTGGTGAAACTTTAACATTACTACATCACCACTTACATACAAAAAGTACAGGCTTTTACGAAGGGTGTAACTACTAGCAACACCCATGGTGGGACACCACAAGAGCACAGTGTCAGACTGGAGAGAATATGCCACTTCCTGCAGAGCATCCAGCAGCTGATAAGTACTGGAAGACTGGAGATTTTTTAATAGAAGTAAATTACAAATCTCTGGCACTTTCTGACACCAGTTAATTTGAAAGATTTTTTTTTTTTTGGTGAGCAAGCCCTTCCCGTTTTGTCCCGTATTGCATAATTGCGTTGAAACGCTAACCCTGAGGGCTCACAATTTAAATCCCAAATTCACCTATCTGTATGTTTTTGGAGTGTCGCAGCAAACACATGGGTAACATACAGGATTCTTTCATAGCGCTTCTCAGTGTGGACAGAAAGATTCTGGCAAAAGTGCTGTTTAATCGGCTGGTGAAGTTTGCACCCCAGCTCCTTTCGGGGGCCCAGCATTGCTCTGTTCCAGGCCGCAGTACCTTTAGTGCTGTGCTCGGTGTCCGGGAGGCTGTGGAGCAGGGTAGGGCAGGTCACTGGAAGGGGTACTTGCTGTCCTTGGATCAGGCAAAAGCGTTTGATCGGGTTAACCATGAGTACCTCTGGTCTGTTCTTCTGAGATATGGCCTGCCGGGGGGGGTTGTTAATTGGCTTAAGAACTTGTATGCAGGGGCAGAGAGTTTCCCGCTTGTGAATGGTTGGATTGGCCGCTCTTTTGAGGTTGGGTCTGGTGTCCGTCAGGGTTGCCCTTTGAGCCCACTGTTGTACGTGTTTGCAATTGATCCTTTCCTTAGGAGGATTGATTGTGGACCGTTGGCAGGGGTGAGAATGGACCCTGCGGTCCCGGATTCCACTCTGAGGGTGGTAGCGTACGCCGATGATGTCACCATATTCGTCTCCTCGCAAGAGGAGGTGCAGTGTGTGATGTCAGAGGTGGAGCGCTACTCAGGATAAGTGTGAGAGTCTCTGGCTGGGAGGTGGAGATCCTGGATTTGATCTCCTGGACACCTTTCCAGAGCCCCAGGAGTCTGCAAAAGTTCTCGGCATCGAATTCGGCCAAGGGGATTACCCCAAACAAAACTGGGACAGCAGGCTCAAGATCGCCGCTCAGAGGGTGGATCAGTGGAAGGGTTGGTCTTTGACCCTCAGGGAAAGGGTTAACCTGATCAAAACTTTCCTGCTCCCTTTGCTGATATATCTGGGCAGTGTTTGCATTTTGCCAGAACCGCTCTGGACTCGGGTCTACAGTGTGTTCTTCCAGCTGTTATGGGGGAATAGACTGAACCTAGTCAAGAGGGAGGTTACCTACCGTACGAGGAGACAAGGGGGGTTGTGTATGGTCAACCCCGTGGTGTTCCTGGTGAATACCTTTCTTAAGACCAACATTGCAAACCTCTGGAAAGAGAGGGCTCCTCCGTGGGTATTCTCCTGTAGGGGATGGTTTCGGCCTTTCTTCCAGGAATGGGAGACAGGAGGGCAAGTGAAGGATCTCCGCACACCACACGGGCATCTTCCGGCTTATGCTACCCTGGTTCTGAAGGTCATTCGTCGGTGGGGTTTGGGGATGTGGGAGATTAGGACTCTGTCGAGGAAATTCCTTGACAATAGGGTCCCGTCATCCCATTTCCAAAAACCGCTGGCGCTCAAGGATTGCCCAAGCCGGGATCTGGAGGTTGGTTTGGGCCTATTGAATTCCATCAGGATCCCCTTGAAGTTTTGGGGCTTGGCTTGGCGCTGCTTCCATGGGAAACTGTATGTGAGGGACAATCTGAAGTGCAGGAGCTCTGAGGATCGGGGATGTCCCCGGGAGGAGTGTGGAGGCATGCTGGAAAGCATGGAGCATTTTCTGCTTCATTGTCCCTTTAATACAGAGGTTTACAACAGGGTGGGCGCTTCCATCGGGTGGCCCAGGTTGGCCCGCCTCTCCTATGCGGAATGGGCCTATGGAGCATTCAGAAGCTTTGGTGGCTGGGACCGGAGCACTTTATTCCTAGTCAGCAGGGCCGTTTCTAGCACCGTGCAGGGCGGGCTATGGCACGGGGCGCTGACAGCTAGGGGGCGCCCTCCTCACTGATCAGCAGTGGCCGACATTGTCTGTGCAGAGGCCGGGGCATAGACCTCTGTGCGCCCCTCACACTGCACCTGGCTCCTGGGGGGCTCTTTTTGCGTCCTGTCAGATGAACGCTGCAGGGAGAGGAGAGAGGAGGCAGCAGAGACCTCGGGATACTTCCTGACTGCTCTGCTAAGGATCATCACACAGGCAGCAGCTCCCATGTGACAGGTCTCCTCCCCCGACCCGGCCTGAATACAGCAGAGGAGAAGCCGCCTGTAAGTCCTGCTTCTCTCTCCTATTACAGCTGAGTGTGTGGGGGTGGGGCGACTGGGAAGACATCGGCAGTGTCCGGCCAGGTATGTGAGTATGTGTGGGGGGTGGAGGGTGGAGGGAGATGGGCAGCTTCACTCTCTGGAGTCTGTACTTTCTCCTTATCAGTCACAATTATTGCTGAGAGTTTAACCCTTACACTGCCTTGCCATAAATTAGTAACCTGTGCAGGCAATGTAAAGGTTAATTTACTGCAATAAGTGTCTGATGAGGAGAAAGTGCACGAGACAGATAAGTGATCTTCATAGTATAGGGCCCATATTGCTATATATATATTAGTAATGACCCTTTACATGCCCCATATGCAGTCATGTACAACCAGGCTGCTGTATGGTTCGTACAGCCATGTAAATACATTACTATCGGCTGCATATTCCCTGTATACAGAGGGAGATGTGCAACCGATAATAATTTATACAACTACTCAAAAGATCAGCAAACAACTGATACAACTCCCATCATTTACTGACAGGCCACAGCCCTCAGAATATGCTGCGAATGAAGAAAGACCTCAAGGTGTTGTCCCCTCACAAACTACAACTCCCAGCATGCCCTGAGAGCTTCATAAGTGTAGGGCATTCTGAGAGTTGTAGTTATTCACAAGGGAGCTGTGGGCACAGATACATCACTCCAGGATGGGAGGGGGTGACCTGTCTTCTCTTACTGGTTCCGGCTATGTTCACACAACGTATGTTTTCGTATGTTTTGTATGAAAACTTTGCTTTCCATGGGATCCCGGCCGGAGTGTATACACATAGGGGGAGATTTATCAAACATGGTGTGAAACTGTCTCAGTTGCCCCTAGCAACCAATCAGATTCCACCTTTAATTTTCCAAAGAGTCTGTGAGGAATGAAAGGTGGAATCTGATTGGTTGCTAGGGGCGACTGAGCCAGTTTCACTTTACACCATGTTTGATAAATCTCCCCCATAGCATACGCTCCGGCCGGGACCCCTCGCGGCGCCACAAAGAACTGACAAGTCAGTTTTCTGCAACCGCTATTTAGTGAATTGCGGCCGCAGAAACCCATGTCAGTGCACACTATGGAGCGAGCCGCTTGCCTCATAGTGTGCTATGGGGAGTTCTGCTGCGGGCGCGCACTGATGCACCCGTGTCAGAACTTTGTGGCATGAAAGATCATCTGGGATGATCTTTGCAGAGACCGGCCACTCCATGACCTGGCCGGGTCACGGAACGACCGGTCTCTTACGCCATGTGAACATGGCCTCCTTCTGTAAGTGTCCCCCAGAATCAGCCCTCCCAGGAATCCAGGACACATGTTCCAGATAGGGGCACCCTGCAGTCAGGGGCGGTCTTGGCATTTCTGGGGCCCCAAGCAAAGTTATGTCTGGGGCCCACCCCTCGACACGCGTTCCAAAACAATAGACTGCTGTGTGTTGCCCCCAGTAGTATATACCCCTTGTGCGCTACCGCCAGTAATATATACTCCTTGTGTGCTGCCCCCAATAGTATGTACCCCTTGTGTCCTGCCCCCAGTAGTATATACCCCTTGTTTGCTTCCCCCAGTAGTAAATAGACCCCTGTGTGTTTCCCCAGTTATATATAGCCCCCCCATGTGCTCCCCCAGAAGTATATAGACCTCCTGTGTGCTGCCCCAGTTGTATATAGACCCCCTGTGTGCTGCCCCCAGTTGCTTATACCCCCTGTGTGCTCCCCCACTAGTATATAGGCCCCCTGTGTGCTCCCTCAGGGGTATTTAGCCCCCCCGTGTGCTCCCCCACTTGGATATAGACCTCCTGTGTGCTCCCCCACTTGGATATAGACCCCTGTGTGCTCCTCCAGTAGTATATAAACCCCCTGTGTGGTTCCCCCAGTAGTATATAGACCCCCTGTGTGCCCCACTAGTATTATATAGATCTCTTGTGTGATGCCCCAGTAGTATACAGACCCCTGTGTGCTCCCCCAGTTATATATAGACCACCTGTGTGCCTCACAAGTAGTATATAGACCCCCTGTATGTTCCCCCAGTAGTATATAGACCCCCCTGTGTGCCCCACCAGTAGTATATAGACCCCTGTGTGCTCCCCCAGTAGTATATAGCCCCCCTGTGTGCTCCCCCACTTGGATATAGACCTCCTGTGGGCTCTCCAAGTTGTATATAGACCCCATTCTGCTGCCCCAAGTAGTATATAGACCCCTCTGTGAAGCCCCAGTAGTCTATAGCCCCCCTGCGTGCTCCCCCTGTTATATAGCCCCCCTGTGTGCTCTCCCCATTTATATAGACCCCCGATGTGCGCTCCCCCAGTTAAACAGACCCCTGTGTGCTCCCCCTCCCATATAGTATATAACACAATAAAACAAACACTTATACTCACCTGGGTCCAGGCGTCCCCTCTTCTCTTCACTCTTGTGGCCGCAGGAAGGGTTTTCCCTGCGATCACAAGAGGCCGCACTCCCCTTGTCCTGGCGCCGATGCTCAAGTGATGTCACTGGAGCGCCGGCACCACAAGGACAAAGCTGCCACTTGTGACCGCAGGGAAAACCCTTCCTGCGGCCACACGAGTGACTGACAGGAAGGGGGCCAATGTCTCCCGCCCTGTCAGTGCTGCTGCATGTAACTATGAGCGCTCATTATGAGTGCTCATAGTTACAGTTCAGATGGCAGCAGCGGGCGGGGCAGCGGCCCTGTCCAGCAGTCTTGAGCACAAGAGCGGGGCGTGGGGGCCCCCCTGGATGTTGGGGGCCCCAAGCAATCGCTTGGGGTGCTTGGTGCCAAAGACCGCCACTGCCTGCAGTCTAGGTCCCCCCCTGAACCTCACACCTCACTCACCATGCCCCCCGTATTCATAAAAGCTGATTAAGTTCCGGGGGGGGGGGGGGGGGCGCTTTTTTCAGATTCGCCCTGTTGCCAAAATGGCCTAGAAACTGCCCTGCTAGTCAGCATAGTGGTCAGGTGTTTAGTGTCGACGCAGCGTAAAATCCTCCCTGTGGATGTGGTGGTTAGGGGCACAGCGCCCCCTGTGGATGAGGTGGTTAGGGGCACACTCGGTGACCTGGTGAAGGTGCGCTCTTTGGAGTACGAGAGGCTGGGGGCTGGTAGGGCCTCTTGTCTTTGGAGGGGCTTTGCCTATAAGGTTCCTTAGCCTGCGTCTCCTCTCCTGGTGGTGGGCTGATGCTGGCACCTTAGTCTTTTGTTTTGTGCTGTAGAGATACTGGAGTATAGGGCTTGCAGGCGCTGATCTTGGGCTTTCGGGCTGTGTGTGGGGCTGAGAAGTCTCATTATTGTTGGGTTTAGTATGTTCTATATTTTTTCAAAAGTTTGTGTATTGTGATTGTCTTTGTGATTATCTTTGTATGTTTGTATAAATTGTATATACTGTAAATATTATATATGTTTTGTTTGCACCTGGGGTTCGGGTTTAGTGATAGGTTGGGTGGTGGGTAAAAGGGGGGAGGGGGTTTCTGTGGGACTTTGTTGGGACTTATATATACTGTATATATATATATATATATATATATATATATATATATATATATATATATATATAAAATCCTGGGCTGGTTCATGGACGTCTGTGATCATGTACTGGGGGCATGGGATGCGGGACCAGCTCAGGGCCAAAAAATAATAATAATAAATGATAATTTTATTAAAAATATTATATGTATTGTTTAGTTGTAGGTTATTATTTTGCATCATGTCTTGTTTAGTTTTAGTTTATTTGTGTAATGATGTCTTGTTTAGTTGGTGTTGGGTTGGATAGAATTATGTCTGTGGTATTAGGTTGTGCACAATGCAACTGGGCCAAGGGGTTCACATTTAGTTATTTATATAGGTGTGTAGTATATAGGGGTGTATGGTATATAGTAGTATATATAGGTTTGTATATAGTAGTGTATATAGTTTATTAATATGTTTAGCTAAATAGTTTATATTGTGTATATATTGTATATAGGTATATGGGTGTATATATTGTATATAGGTATATGGGTGTATATATTGTATATAGGTATATGGGTGTATATATTGTATATAGGTATATGGGTTGTCTGTGTGGAGGAATGAGTGTGGGGATGAACCGGTGGTTTATGTTATGGTTTCATTTTTCTATTTATTGTTTTTTTTCTGGTCAGATATGATGCGTTATTTCTGTATTTATTGTTATGTTTAAAATTTTAATAAAAGAAACCCAGGATTCTTTCCACCACTTTTTCTTCTGTGTGTTACAATGTCAGTGCGGTGGAGTTTGCATTTCCAGGAGGAATAACAACATGTAGTGTCACTAGTAAAGAGGCTCCAGTATCGCTGCTTTATAGGGAATGAAAAAACCATCAGGCGTCTGGGAAAACTGTGTGACACCCCCTTCATCTGTCATCACCAAATATTCCTTAAAAATAGATTTTTTTTTTTTTTTTTACTTTAAAGAGGTTGTTCATCATTTTTTCCCTTTCAAATCAACAAGTACCAGAAAGTGCCAAAGATTTATAATTTACTTAAATAAATTCAAGTCTTCCAGTACTTTTCAGCTGCTGTATGTCCTGCATGAAGTGGTGTATTCTTTGTTCTCTGCTGCCACCTCTGTCCATGTCATGAACTGTCCAGAGCAGTAGCAAATCCCCATAGAAAACCTCTCCTGGAAATAATACTATTCACTGCACAACATACAGCAGCTGATAAGTACTGGAAGTTTTTTTATTTTTTTATTTTTATAATAGTAGAATTATAAATCACCAGTTGATTTGACATAAAAATTTAAATGTTAACAAACTTAAAGATAAATCTTAAATGATATAGTCCTATGAGTATTATATACAGTCAGCCATTCTAGCACAGCAGCCTCTGTCTCTCCAGTCTCTGCCTGGTGCATGTGATTCCCAGTTTCCATATGAGAACACTTAGTGATGGAATCTGGGGCACTCTATAAAGTGATGCATGCTAGGCAGGAGTGCATGTATCCTGCTAAGATCACAGGGCTCCTGCCGGCCACATAATCCACTCATTATGCGCCATTTGTCCATGAATAATTGATTTGCTGATGGTAAACAAAATGGCTTAAAATCTCTATGGATGGCAATTATATTCCTCCGCACGGTGTAAGCATATGTCCTGATAACAGGTTGCATGAAGAACAGGAAAGCATTCATATCTACACTCATCTACTTGACGTGTAGTATTCCCTCTAAATAACAAAGAGGTTCTCCAGCAGCTGCAGTGTGTATCCTATAATTGTATCCTGACTGCTGATACAAACATCTCATTTGTTCTGCAAAAAAAATAAAAAAATAAAAATTGAAACATAGCTGCTTTCTTTCAGAACAGCGCCCCACTTGCCCTGAGTTTGTTTGTAGTATTGCAGCCCAGTTTAATTAACCACACATGATCTGGGGACCGGTGTGGCGCTATTCTTGGAAGCAGGTAGCTGTGCCTTTTAATTGCTTTTAGTGATACTGGTAACTAAACTTGTAATGTGGGTTACAAAGAGAAAGTGATATATTATTTAAACCATATAACACAATACATATACAATAGTAATTCCATTGCCTAGAAGCAGAAATGTTTAATTTTGGTGGTTGTACAGCTGATAACATGCTATTTATACAAATATTTGTAATTTACACCCAATAAATTGACAAATAAAAACGTTGCAAAGTCTTAAAGGAGAAGTGCGTCCATTTTTAAAATCTGGCAGCCGGCAGGGGCAAGGGGGAATTGGATTACAAGTACGAACTTACCTCTCCCCATGCCTGCGGTGGGACCGGCCTCAGGACCCCCACCGAGCTCCGGGATCTCCGGAGCTGACATGTCACGATCCTACTGATGAACTCGCTACTCAGCCAGTCAGTGACTGGGATAGAAGGCCGGTCCACTCAGTGATTGACTGAGCAGCCAGTCCATCAGCTGGGACATCCCCTTTCTCCCGAGTCATGATGTCATCACAACTTGGGGGAAAATGCCTCCAGTGGGGTCTTGCGGCCGGTCCCACCACTCACCTTGGGCACGGAGAGAGATAAGTTCGTACCCCTGATCAAATTCCGGATTTTAAATGTGTCCGGACTTCTCCTTTTATTAAAAATCTGTTTTTAATGTCTACAGTTTCTAGGCGGATCTATGTGTCTCCATGGTAACAGACTACAAACATACCTTGTGTAGTCTGATCTTGTCAATACTCTCTTTTAAGGTGTTCATACGCCATACGTCTACTAAAGTAGACGAAACCTGTCGCAGACTAGTCTCCAGATGATGTCGTTGGTAAGAAAAGTTGGGCCTGCCACCCAACTCTTTTGTTCTTGGTGGGGAAAAACAGTCTGGCAGCGGTTTACCCCCTAATCTTCACATAAAGGACATGAGTTTATGTGTAGTGTGTCCTTTTGTCATGCACTGGCCTCCACTGATTATGCATAGATACACTAGCATGGTAGGGTTATTACAGTGATGAGCATACCAACGATATATATTTGTTTTTATAGTTTTTCTTGGCAAATTTAAGGAACTATGGGGGAGATTGATCAAACATGGTGTAAAGTGAAACTGGCTCAGTTGCCCCTAGCAACCAATCAGATTCCACCTTTCATTTTCCAGAGTCTGTGAGGAATGAAAGATGGAATCTGATTGGTTGCTAGGGGCAACTGAGCCAGTTTCACTTTACACCATGCTTGATAAATTTTCCCCTATGTTTAATTTTTTTAAATTCTTTTTGGGATCAATGACAATAATTCTTCTTAAGGAGATCCTTATTGGAATAAAAGAATCCCCCAACAACCACCTCTCGAGAACCTTGTAACCCGATTCATGAGATTTGGAGCTGGACATGTGACTATCAGCACTCTATCTGTTATCTCCGCTCTCTGGAGAGGTCAGACGAGTTTTTGATGTTCTTCTTTGGAAAGGAGTTTACCTAAGGATATCTACTATTAATGGGGACATGATCAGCAGATAATAAACTAAGTCCATTTACTTTATTGTCCATGTAATTGCTTCAAATACTTCTTGTAAATCTGGAATGCTGTCTCTTGACCTATGTGTTCCTTTAGTCACTGACAGTATGGGAACATTTAGACTGTAACTGATGCCTCAGCGGGGAGCAAGACGTTTACTGCCTGTAATTTTAATGTCCAAGCAAGTATAATGGATGTGACACAGGCACTGATGTGTTTGAGCGTCTCAAGACGGATGTAATGGTCTCTTAATGCATATAGTACAGGAGGACATCTATAAGGGCTTGGCCAGATATGGTGGCAAGATGTATGAATTTAACCTGCTGACAGACCTCTAATGCTCAGGAGGTGCCGAGGATGAAGGTAAGTCTCCTGCCTTCATCCTCTGATCGGAGAAAAACTTATTGGGTACACGATTCCAGCGCTGCCACTGCATGCAAAGGGATTCCACCAAAGTAGTCAAAAGCAATATGGTGCTTAATTTAAAATTAGCACGAGGTTAACATGTTTCGGGAGACAGTCTCCCTTCCTCAGAACAAATGTGCATACACAGAAACGGTAACGTCAGGGTTTAAAAACAGAAAAAACCCGCCAAGCCCGCCCACCAAAGGGGGGGGGGGGGACAGGATGACATTAAGCTGTAAACAAGATCATATGAACTGTATACATGTGTGATCATTACATAGACATAATATGAATTCATAGTATTGTTAATGGAGGAGATCGTGGCAATTGTAGGGGGTGATGTTAGGAAGCGGGGTTGTAGAAGGAGCTCCCTCTACAACCCCGCTTCCTAACATCACCCCCTACAATTGCCATGATCTCCTCCATTAACAATACTTTGAATTCATATTATGTCTATGTAATGATCACACATGTATACAGTTCATATGATCTTGTTTACAGCTTAATGTCATCCTGTCCCCCCCCCCCCCTTCGGGGAGCGGGCTTGGCGTTTTTTTTCTGTTTTTAAACCCTGACGTTACCGTTTCTGTGTATGCACATTTGTTCTGAGGAAGGGAGACTGTCTCCCGAAACATGTTAACCTTGCGCTAATTTTAAATAAAGTACCATATTGCTTTTGACTACCTTGGTGGAATCCCTTTGCATGCAGTGGCAGCGCTGGAATCGTGTACCCAATACGTTTTTCTCCTATCAGTATCGCTTTCATTACGGGCCCCCATCCTGGGAGCATCCCGTCCATTGGTACATCTAGCTTTGGCAGCCGCTGACTGCTCTTCACCACCATCTCCAGCTGGACAGCGTGACTTACCCAGTACCCTTATTAGGGTTATATGCTTCAAGCCCAAGTGGCTACAAGGTGAGCGCACTACCTCCCTCACCCCTACATCAACCTTACCCTCTGATATTACACAAGGTGCTGGTGCCTTTTTTCTAATTTTTTTCACTTTTAGCCTTCATCCTCTGTGACATTCCCGTGTAGTTAGTCGTTTGGACCACTGCCCCGCCCCCAAATCGCGGAGTTTTTTGCCCCTGCCGGCCCCCTCCATTGGTAATCATTAGAAGGGGCGGGTCGGGGATTGATTAGCGTTATGGGGGTGGGGCCGTTGTCATAACGGTGCCCCAGTGCTCTAAAATGTGTTACCGGATCAAGGAATAAGCCACTAACTGTCTAGGAATGGTGCTGAGGATGAAGGTAAGAGACATACCTTCAACTTCAGCACCTCCTGCGCAATAGAGGCATATCAGCAGGTTAGATTCGTCTGACCTGCTGATAGTTCCCCTTGAAGGTGACCATACCTAATTTCAGCCTAACCTAAAGAGTGGCCAATCATCTAATGTGCATGGGAGCCTCCTGACTTTCCCCCAGCAGCATATATCAGGGCCAATGAAGATGGTCAGTTTCTTTTTTTTTATTTCAACTGCCTGATCCTTTTGGTCTTGCGAAATAAGGTGACGGCAGAGGATTCTTGCAGCGGCTTATTCCCCCTTTCCATTAAAATACAAGTACTCTCAGCTGATGTAAGGTTCGGGCAGTTGGATTTCCAGAAAAATGTCAAAGGTTTTGATCCCCTACGAACTGATCCCTACTTATCATTAGATTGAGCCAGGAGAAAAAACATGGCTCAGCACTTCATTCCCTGGCTCGTATTGCTACAGTAGGCCTAAATGGGTTATTCAGGACAAAAAAAAAAAAAAAGCACAAAAACAGCGCCACCCCTGTCCTCAGGTTGTGTGTGGTATTACAATTCAGCTCCATTCACTTCAATAGAGCTGCAAAACTGCACCCAAACTGAAGTGCAGTTTCTGGAAGAAAGCGGCCATGTTTTTCAAAGCCTGCATAACCCCTTTAACCGAACTCTGCTCCTGGCTCAATCTAAAGTTTGGCAGTGTCTGAATTCTGAGCTATTGATTAATCAAACATGTTGACATGTCAGAAGTTTTTTGGAATTAACAAAGAAATTGACAAATTGACTGTGAGGAATTCTTTTGCATACACATTCAAATTTAATGTCCACAAAATTTCAGGAACTTGCTTCAAAACATTGGAAACCGCAACAAAATCACCTTCCGACCACTAGTGCTGTAATAAAGACATTGGCCGCCATCTCCAGATTTAATACTTTCTCCAAATCTCCATGTTTTTCACGTTCAGATTTCCCATTTTATGGTTTAGAAACTCCTAATGTTTTTGAAATCAGGACAAAGTTGACCAAACCCCTAATGATCCTGTTTCACACCCGTTTCCAGACAGGACCGGGGCCCCTTCTCTGACAGGTCGTGACATTTTGACCACAATGATTGGGAGCTAATTGGACATCTGGACTCTATGAGCAGCTACAATTACAATCAACACGTTCTACTTGTTTGACCATGAACAGTCAATGGATGGTGTTTACGTCAAAACTGGAAAATAGCCCCAGAGGGATGAGAACTGCTTGTGGAGCCTCGGGACGGATTCACACATGGCTGATTCATTGAAGGAAATTCTGCTACTAAAAAATCCTTTACTTATAGCTGAATGAGGTTGTTTCTGTGTTTCTCCATAAATCTGCCAGATATGGACTGGATTCTGGCAGGAGAACCAATGCCTGTAGGTATACCGTCCTGGCACACACAGTCCCTATGGTGCTGTACTATGGCACTTGTGCAATACTGATGAAACAAGCCAAAATGTTTCCCTCTTAGGTAGAGCTGATCGAACTCAAACATTCACGAACCTTCCGCATTTGATTGCTGATGCCTTCCCAATCCGTGGGGAAGGAGTAGACAGCCCAGGTACTGACTGGAATTCTGGGAATTAGCCTATTACCTAGGCTCAATCCCAGAATTCCAGGTGGTACCCAGGCCGTCTCTTCCTTCCCCACGGACCGGTAAGGCATCAGGAATCAAATGCCGCAGGTTCATGAATGTTCGAGTTTCGACGGAACCTAGGATTTCCCGAGGTTCGATCAACTCTTCTCTTGGTTTGTCAATGGGTCCGTATGGAATTGGTGGCAACTATGGATTTGGCCTTTTGGCTAAGTGTAGGTGTAGTATTTGTTTTTGTCAGCGCCCATTACTGAGGTCGTTGGTAATAAACGGGTACATGTACACAAGTAAGGTGATATTCTGAGTGTGGAAGTTGCTCCAATGGCTTTAATAGAGGTCAATGAGTTTCTATGGTAAGAGTCCTCATATGTTAAATTCCCAAGCCATTTAAAGGTCTATGCAAAGTAGTGGCATATCTGCAAAATAGACCATCGTCCATCCACTACATTATATATTGGTAATATTCACATTGTAGGGTTTTCATGTTTTTTTCTCTCCTGTGCCTCTATAGGTACAGAACTGAGGTATACTATAGATTTCTGTGGTTGACAGATTTCAGATGATATGAGCTAATATGGCCACATGAATGAGTCTTAAAGGGAACCAGTCATGCTCAGAGTTGCAGACACAAGCAGATTACTGATGGAGGGGGGCGGGTAAAAAACATTCTATCCCTCTCTTAATTGATGACTGTTTGAAAAGGTATAAAATCATGTTTTCCTTCCAAGCTTAAGTGTCATAGAGGCCGAGCTGAGCGGCAGCATGCACATCTCCTCTCTCTCCCACTTCTCCTCACCCTGTAGGATTAATATACAAGGCTCAGAGCTAGAACAGTAAGGGTTGGGGAAGGGAGGAGGCATGCATGCTGCAGCTCAGCCTAACATCTATGACAATGCAGTAGCAACCAATGCAATAGCGGCAACAAGACAACCGCAAGAACGATCATAAGTAAGGATCGTCGTTCTGTGTAATTGGGTGAACGATTTCAGGTCGTTCGCCATAGTGGCCGTTTGAGATCTTTTATCGTTTATTGTTGATCGTTAAAAAATCGCTTTGTGTAATAGTACCCAAGGGACAGGTATAATTTGTTTCATCTGCCATGTCTGCCGCTTTGAGCATGACATAAAGATGACAGAATCCCTTTAAGAAGGGAAAAATAGTGAGCCCTGACTCATAATGTTTTTCATTATGCTTTGGCCCTCGGTAGCGCCACAATTTCCTAATAATGTAACCCGATGAGCCGTATTCCTATGAATTCCGCTTACGAGAACTGTCAGCTTCCTCAGTGTGTAGGTGACAGACATACAAACCCAAGTGGCATTTTCTTTATAGTATCCTGGCTGGCCGCTCGGATTGTTGTGGTTGGTAGACAAATGAAAGTGTTATGCAATCATCTCCTTGATTACTTAGTGCTGGAGCCAAATGTAAAGCCAAGTCAATGAGCTCACCAGGAAATGAGTGGCCCCCGCTGTTTGCCTTTGTGGGACTGGGAGCAGCAGTAGTTATGGCTTAATAATATTTGGATTTCCAGTTTGTTGGATGACTGCAGCTTAGTAAAGAAAGATGTGAAAGAATGACATGAACCAATACAAATAGAGAGGAAGAAGTCTATAAAGTATACAAAGGAGAAGGAGCCATCATCGTATAGACAAGTCAAGGCATGGGGGTCACTCAACATAGACTGAAGTGGGTATGGCGCACACTGTTCTCTAATAAGATGTTTGCTGTTAGGGTTCAAGCACATGACGTCCCACAATGGGCGCTACTGTACGTGGGTTTACCTCGTATATGGAGGTTTTATACTTAATGTATCCAACAAAAGGATATTGTGGTTTACCTCAATGGATGACGTATTAACACAGTACAACTTACCTTCAGGCTTGCTGAGAATTGTAGTTTGGCCATAGTTGGGGGGGGGTCTGGATGATGGCAAGGTGACGGATTGTCCAAAGCTAGAGATGAGCGAACCGGGTTCGGGTTCGAGTCCCTCCGAACCCGAACGGCATTTGATTAGTGGCGACTGCTGAACTTGGATAAAGCTCTAAGGTTGTCTGGAAAACATGGATACAGCCAATGACTATATCCATGATTTCCACATAGCCTTAGGGCTTTATCCAAGTTCAGCAGCCACCGCTAATCAAATGCCGAAAGTTCGGGTTCGGATGGACTCGAACATGCTCGAGGTTCGCTCATCTCTATCCAGAGCAATTTCCTTGGGTGGATCCCAAAGAGATGGACTCAAGGGCAAACTAAAACTGACCAGTAGTTTATAACAGTGTATAAAACTAAAGGATTGGACATTTCTTGAGGAGATAAGCAGCCACCACATACAGTACACCACCCTTCTACAGTTGCCCTTATACATACGTTTAAGATTCATTTCAGAACATGGTTCTAAATGGTGGCCACCATCTTTGTGATCAGAAGAAGCGTTAGTTTAAAGAAGTTAAAAATGTCCCATTAAATTCAAAAAAGGGAGGAGGGCAGGGGGTGCGGGAAAATAATAAACGCAGAAAACGTATCTATCCCTGTGCCTCCGTTGGCCCGCTCCCAAGTCCTATTGACAGTCGCAGGCTGGAATCAGGGTACATCACGTACCCGGCTCTTCCACTTGCAAAGTCCCGGCCCGGCGGAATGATTTACCGCTGTCAGGATTGTGCAGTAACCTGGTGTGAACTGGGCCTGTTTTTACTTCTAAGTGCCACACCCGCTTGCTTCTCAGCTATCTGGCAATGTGGGAGTTAAACTGATTTACTGGGAGACTTGATTTTTCCAGCTGAGTAAGTCTTTAGACTGACTGGTTTCTCTGCCTATCTGGAACCTGGAAGATCTGAGCGCTGGTCCAGTGGGGATTCGGACTGGGCTCTGATTCAGCATAAAAGAAAGCTAAGGCAGTCTCCTAGCGCTGGCTATTTAGGTTCATACTCTGGTCCCTGCTCCCCCTGTCTATTCCTGCGCTCCCCGTCCTAACTCTGCTTGCTTGACTTTGTTACCTGACCTCTGGCTTGACTTTTTGCTGCCCGTTTGGTTCTGACCTTGCTTGTTTGACTATCCTCTATTCTGTCAGTTTGTTTGTCTGTCTTGTTCTGTGTGCACGTATCTAGTACAGGGAACATCTTTGTGGTTGTCCATGGCTGCCTAGGGCCGTTTGAGGCAAGTAGGTAGGGACAGTTGGTGGGTTCAGCATCAGTTCTCACTGTCGTGTCTTGTCCTTACCTCTCCTGACAACCGCTCAGGCAGTAAATGTCCCGCCCCTAGTCACTGATTGGCTGAGCGGCAATCACTACGGGATGTTGCAGTTAAAACAGCTGTAGGAAACCGGTGGCTGTCAGCTGGGCCCGTATCCCCTGCCTTCCTCCCTTTTTTGAATTTTGCAGATCTTCTTTAAGGTTTGACCTAACCCATTAGATCAGTGATCTCCAACCTGTGGTTTTCCAGGTGTCGTAAAACTATAACTCCCAGCATGCATGTTGGGAAAGCTGTTGGGGCATACTGGGAATTGTAGTTCGGTACCCTGAGGAAGTTCCTTTGTAAGAGATGGAACAAGTGGGTCTTGGTTGGCCACGATGTGGACCTCATTATTTGGTGATATCTGTTTATTACCACTAGGTAAGGTCCCTAGTCCCTGTTATATTTTAGTACCCCCTAGGTAAGGTCCCTAGTCCCTGTTATATTTTAGTACCCACTAGGTAAGGTCCCTAGTCCCTGTTATATTTTAAAGGAGAAGTCCCACCAACATTGAAATCTGCAGCCAGGCGGGCGTGAAAATAACAAGCAAGTTAATGGCCCTATTACACGGAGCGATTATAGTTTAAAAATTCGCTATGTTGATAGAAAATGAGCGGTTATCTGTCCGTGTAATAATACCCAACAATCAAACAACGAATGAAAAATCGTTCATTTTTGTCTTTCAACATATTGAAAAGGTATCGTTGGTAGTTCGCTGATCGTTCGCATATCTGTTGGTGTAATAATTCGTTTGACGATAAACATGTTGTGTGGGTTGTCGTGAGGAACGATTAGCAACCGTATAATGACGTAAAAACGAGTGTTCATAACAGTAATCTGTGAAGGTTAATAATCTCAGAATCGTTCACTACAAAATCGATCGTTATAGCCAATCTTTAAACGATAATCAATACGTGTAATATGACCTTAACTCACTCATCCCCTGTGCCTTGTAGCCGCTGGGTCCCGCTCACCACAGCCAGGGTTACGACCCCAGCTAAGTTATTGCCCGCTCAGCCAATCCGTGACTGGAACGGGACACCACCCCAGTCACTGACTGGCTGAGTGGGCAATTGTTTTGCCGCGCCGTAACCTTGCTGCTGTAGGAGCTGGGTACATGATGTACCCAGTTTTCTGCACAAGATGATGTCCAGCAACAGCGAGCGGGACCCCTGAGGCGGCGCTATTAGGCACGGGGGGTGGATTAGTTAACTTGTTTGTTATTTTCACCCCCACCCCCGCCTGTCTGCAGATTTCATAGTTGTTGGGACTTGTACTTTAATTGTTTTTAACTGTCTGTTCCCGCATTTGGTATTTTGTAAATTAGCTTTGCAATGAACCTTGATTTTGGCTATTTTAGATGTACCAGTATATATATATATATATATATATATATATATATATATGTATATATATATATATATATATATATATATATATATATATATATATGCGAAGAGAAAAGTCCAGCACCAGTGTAGCGGATAAAAGCGTCCTTCTTTATTTAGTGCAAACTCCACATACAAGAAACAAACATGCGATTTGTTGACGTGTTTCGGCGTCTCTCACGCCTTGTTCATATATATATATATATATATATATATATATATATATATATATATATATATGTGGCAGGCCTTTCTCTTTGTGATATGGGAGTTATAGTTCTGCAACCGTCTGAAGACCTTTCTTTGACCTAATTCATAAGAGGGAAACTACCAACTCAGCATTAGACAGTCGGCTCTCTCCTAATAGACACGGACACCTTATGGGATTTGCATGTACATTCGAAATTACCTGTTGCTTTGGAATTTGCACCAATTAGTAGATCCGTCTCATTGTGTTAAATTTTGGTTGTTTGCCAAAGTGTTGCAGACTGTGACAAAGGAGGCCCTCAATCTAAACAGATCATCATATTACCGAAAATACAGCGTTTCTGCATGAGCAGCTCCTTTATTTGCCCTGGGTAGTGAGCAGCAATTATGTGGATCCCTATATGACAGGCCTTTCTTCAGGCCACTCCTTAGTTAACCCCTTTTCCTTAGAACATTGTTCATATGATGCCTTTCTTCCATTTAGCACGAGTAAACAGAAAACAGGTTGGGCGAGTATGACATCTTAGTACTAGAAGAAGGCGAGCACAAAATGAGGACGTGTAAGGCTGAAGCCGGAGCGATCAGGTGTCCTGCTTTGTGTCACACCATTTGTTGCTGCCATGGGAAGGTCGCTGCACAGAAAAGAAGAGCAGTTCTTGAGCAGAGGTCATCCAGGAAATCACACACACAATAAGGCAACATAATCCAGCTCTTTAAGCGGCACGGTCAGATTGCTGTTATTTTTGCGCTATTCACTGTGTTGCATGAAGATACATTAATCAGCGAACAGGTCAAACAATGCCGGAAAGTTCAGATGACTGGGAGAGGCACACACCCTAAGCCCTGCCTTTCTGTGCTCGGGAACATAAACGAGGTTAAAGGGATTGTCTAGCTCAGAAGACCCGATACACTCCTTGGAGCGACTAGATGATTATAAGTCTCCTTAAAGGAGAAGTCTGGCGAAAACATACGTTTTTATTAACATATTGTATTGCCCCTCAAAAAATTATACAAATCACCAATATACACTAATTACGGGATATGCACATAAAGTGATTTTTTCCCTGCACTTACTACTGCATCAAGCTTCACTTCCTCGATAACGTGGTGGTGTCACTTCCTGGATAACGTGGTGATGTCACTTCCTGGATAAAATGGTGATGTCACTTCCTGGATAAAATGGTGATGCCACTTCCTGGATAAAATGGTGATGATGGCAGGGGGATGCTCAGTGTCCCTCCACTGTCCTGTGTTCCTCAGTGTCCCCCTGCAATCATCCTCTCCAGCAGCCACAGCCCGCACAGCTCTGGGAGTCGGGTCGTGAGATCACCATTTTACCCAGGAAGTGACATCACCATTTTATCTAGGCAGTTACATCACCATTTTATCCAGGAAGTGTCATCACCATGTTATCCAGAAAGTGACATCACCATGTTATCCAGGAAGTGACATCACCATGTTATCCAGGAAGTGACGTAACCATTTTACCCAGGAAGTGTAGCCTTGATGCAGTAGTAAGTGCAGGAAAAAAAAATCTGTATATTGGTGATTTGTATAATTTTTTAGGGGACAATACAATACTTTAATAAAAAATGTCACCATATTTCTCCTTTAAGGCCTCATTTACACTTCAGTATATTTTTGCTGACTGAAATTTGTGTCCGCATTTTGGCATCCACAATGTGCTAAAAACCATCCATAGTGCACTTCCGTAGCATCCATGTTTTTTCGCTGATACCCAGAAATTTAACAATGTTTTGAACTTGTGTTCAACTTGTTAACAATGTGAACAATGTTTGAACGTGTTGTGTTTAGGATTTTTTTGCGGACCGTTTGCGGGTGGTTTGCTGATCGTGGAGGCTCTAATAGATTTCTATGGGGAAATTTGCTGCAATTGCCGGTCTGCACTACAACATGTCCTATTGTTTTTTGCGGAACACAAATGTGGAGACAAACTATGCAGAAGTGTGAATAGCCCTATTGAAAGCAAAGCAAGCCTCGAGAACACTCGAGCCTCGAGAACACTCAGGTTTGTTCCAACTGGAGCGTGCGACAACAGTGGTTGAAGAAGTAAGGCTGCCTGGAAAACATGGATACAGCCATAAACAATACCCATGTTTTTCCGGACTTCCTAGGTCTGCATCCAACTTTTGCGGACACCGGTAATCAAATGCCACATGCTTGGGTTTAATGTCTCACTCTGGGTAGTTTTCAGGCTTGGCTTAAATAAGCAATCTGCTTTTTGTTAACCCCAGGCAGCAGGCTCATCTGGTGTTTAGTGGGTATACTCACTCCAGTGCTCCAATGGTGTTTATGCAAAAAAGAGTCTGTGGAGTCTCATTTAAGATTCTCGAAAGACAGGACTATTCAGATATCCCTCCAGGGAAGGGCCCAGCCAGGGAATGGCTCCGGTAAGGTGTGGCTTCAAATTTTAGGGCTCTCCTGGAGATGTTCCTGGTCTTGAAAAATAAAGGAAGGCATCCCCTCTGGCCCTATGGCTTGGCTGCCCGAGAACCCTTACTCTTTTTCCATGCATGCTCCTTCCTCTTTGCCTGACAAAACCTCCTCTTCCTTAGCACCAAACCTTAAACCCACCTGTGATCCTCAGTCTCATACTTAGTTTTTCCCTGAATAGCCCCTTAAAGAGATCAATAACCCTGTCCCCCCCCGAGGATGGTTGAGGTGTACATATACCCATATATATGGTTGCCAAACAGTTGCTATATGTAGCACCAAACAAATTGTCACATTGCCTTGTTTCCAGATGTACTATGTGGCTACTTTGTATGTAGTGACCTGGTATGGGCTCGTGAGTCTTTATTGCACCTTAGTGAGGTAACTCCCTTGGGTTCACACAGGTGGGGATGAAGTATCCACTGCGGTAAGTGTTTTCCCCACTAGGTGTCACGAAAACACTTGTTGTTTCTTATGTTTGGCTGAAGAAGACAAAGGGTTAACTTTTTTATGTCACAAGTGGTGTTTCATCCATTCACAGGTGCAAGCTTACCCTCCAGTTTCTGTCCTATCCTCTGTCCTCTTTCTCTTTTGTACACACAAACCCACCTATCGCAGGAAGGTTAGACCCTTCAGTTAGACCCCTGTAGGAAGAAGTTAGTTCCTGGTGGGAGGAGTCAGTCTAGTTTATTCTAGTCAATGTGTGAGGAAGCAAGCAAGACACAGATTCTCTCTATGCAAGCCACCAACACTATGCAGTGCTAGAAAGTACCACGCCAGGAACCTCACTAAAAGTGCAGGGCAGTACCTAGGGGTCACAGGTAGTGGAACAAAGTAATGAAAAGTCTAGGTATTCCACTGCGCAGTGCAGGACGACCGAAAAGTCTTGGAAGTCTGCTTAGCCTAGATAACTAGGCCTGGGGCTCATACTACCCTATTAGGACAAGTAGCTTGCAACGGTAGGGCAGAAGGTGGAGAGACACAGTCTAAATGTGAGCAAGAGTGTTCTCTCTATATACCCTCTTAAACTCAAAACTGTTTCAGGCAGAGTACATGTCTAATTAGACAAGGCCCTTCAGGCAACCTCTCCCCTCTACTCTCTCCTCTGCTCAACCTTCTCTTACAAGCACCATACCTCCACCTCAGCCACAAGCACCTGAACAACTTCAAGTCCTGTATTGTACTGAACTGTATTGTTGCCAGTAAAGTAAGTTTTTGCCAGTAAACTGTTCCATTTTTCAAGTGTTGGACTTTGGCCTATTCTTTCACACCCGCACCTACACGCCTTTACACTTGGGTTAAACCTTTCGTGCAGGCAGAGCACCAAACTGTCCAGGGTGAGTCCTATACCACTCCAGGCTCAAGTGACCTTAGACCCACACCATGGTACCGGCTGATCCGGCAGTGAAACCGGCACCCCCCCCCCCCGACCCCCGATGCCGTATACTAGGCCAACATTACTAAACATAGGGGTTGTCCAGCACTACAAAAACATGACCACTTTCTTCCAGAGACATCAGTTGTCCACGCCGCCTTCCCTCCTTGCTGTACCCCCACCCCCTGCTTGCCCACAGAGATGCCCACCATCTGACCCTTCCTGTGGCATATGCCAGGGGCACACATTGATAAATGCGCCCTTGTGTTTTTAGAGTTTATACCTTAAGAAAACCCATGCAAACAGACTTCATGCACATGTTGCTCTTGACCAGGACCCCAGTGCTACATGGCAGCCATGCTATTCACAGAGTCACTGTGCCATGTACGAATGTTGCTGTAGTCAAAATGCCAACACTGTAGCCATGTTTTCACATACATATTTTTGAAGTAGGTAACAATGAGCAGGGCGTGATCATCTCTCATATGTTTTTTCTATACTAATTGATCCATGTAAAAAACTAATTTTGCATGGAAATGCTCTTCAACACAGGAGACCTTCGGAATTAAGTCATCAAAAGAAGATGAATAGGCGTTAGAAATCCGATGCCAGAACTTTCTTGGCGACCAACTGTAATACTAGATAAAACAGTATGAAGTGCTTAGTTCAGATTTCCTCCTGTAGATAGTGCGTCCTCGCTCTGTAAGGGAACGGTCCTGAACTTTGGGATGCAATATAAGGAAAATAACATTTGTACTTCATCATTGTTGTTTTATTAAGTTGATGGCCCTCCATAGGATTCATATCGCAAAAATTCTCCTTTGTAATTGAAAATGACATCATTTAATAAACAAAATTTGTGATTTTTTATGTCCTGTTTGGGAGCGTGAGAATTCCCCTTTCACACTCCATGTGCACGATTAAAAACATGTTCTAGAAGTTACAAGGTTTGGTTTCTATCTCTTCTCCCCTCCCCCGAGACTCTAATTCATCTTTTATTATCAGGATAACAGCTTTTCAGGAGACAAAGCCACAATCTCCACTGGAAATGACATCATTCATTGGGAGCTGCAGGGAATGGGATTTGGGCTATTGTTAGGGAAAATATTCCCTTAATTCATGTAACAATCATTAATCAACAGTATCTAGAAATACGTGCCGGGACAATGAGGGGTTCTGGATAATCTTCGATTGTCCACCTTGATGGAAAGGGGATTGAATTGACGAGTTACAAAGCCAAATTCGCACTTCCGTCAAGGTAAAAAAAAAAAAAAAAGATTAAAGCTGATTTTTTAATTTTTTTTTTTTTTCTGTTTTAAAGTGTCCATTTACATAATATTCTGTGGGATTATCAATATAGGACAAAGAGATGTTTATAGGAAAGACTATTATACCTATGATCAGCCGTAATCTTAAAGCTGGCCATACGCCTCCAATAACTGAGGCCCGAATGATCGTTCGTCAGTCATCTCACCTGCCAGCCACCGGTCTTCCTCACACAGGAACATTTGAATTCTCTATTGGGAGGGGTAAGATGCAGCCACATATTGAACCCTATTACGCCCAATTCTTTGTTTAAACGAAACGATAATTCGCCCAATTGATCGTTTAACGATTTTGAAGCAACGATCTGGTTTTTATAACGATAAATCGTTAGAAAAATATTTTTTGCGATTGTTTTTAAGATCGCTTAAGCCCATCTCACACATAGGGTGAATTTTTGAAAGACTGTGTACACGAAGCCTCTGCGAATTTTTAGCGAACGACCAACGACGATTTGAGAACATGCTAAAAGTTCACAATGGACGATTTCTCGCTCGTTGCTTGATCATTCGCTGTGTTTACACAAGTCGATTATTGCTCAAATGCGATCATTATAAAAATTTGAACGATAATCGTTCCGTGTAAACGCACCATAAAAGGCAACGATCAGCTGACATGCACAATGTCATCGGATCCATGTCTTTGAATATGTTAAAAGATTTTGGAACGATAATGACGATCTGCTGGCCATCACTCCTACGATCTAAAGAGCTCCCCGTGGCCCCTGCACTTACCTGCTCGCTGTCTCGCTGTATTGCGCCCGTCCTCCGGGCCTCCTGACGACGTCATCTTTAGCTGTGCCGGCGCTGTTGATGGCAAAGGCCGCAAGCGCCCTTGCCAGTTTGCGCATGCACCCTGGTTCTGTGCATAGTGCGCGCTCCTGCGGACCGATTTGTGCAAGCATCGTAGTGCGTCGGAGTGCCACTGAGCGAAGCAATTGAAGGCATAGACTTTGGCCCTCAGTGCATCTGCGCCTCTCCGATGCACGACAGCGCATGCGCCAATCAGGCCGCTGGACCGCACACAATGCACAGAGCCAGGGCGCATGTGCGAACTAGCAAGGACGCGGGCGGCCTTTGCCATCAACGCCGCATGCACAGCTAAAAATGACGTTGTCAGGACGGGCGCAATGAATATTCAAGAAAAGCTGGGATGAGGAAGTATTGGTGAGGTGGGCCGAAGTGCGGCACAATCACATCACCACTACTCCTCTTTGACACTGTCAGAGAAAGTTACGGCACAGATTGGGGACAAAGTGCAGCACCCATCGGAAAAAGAAAGGTACCACACGCACTAAGAGACACACAGCTTCATCACACTGTCAGCACCTCAGAATCCAGAACAGGTGCTGATAGATTCCCTTTAAGAACCTACTCACTAATATACTGTATATAGTAGAAGTCAACAGGTAAGACAAGACTATCCCCAAGCATGTTTGAAGTAGAAACCAAACTCTATGCAGATGGTGCTCCAGTAAGAGTCAAACTCAAGGCTGAAAAGTAGCAGTACAATTGTGCCACAAGGCCTAACATTAACCTCTAAGGCATGATTACAAACTCACATACACTTTAAGTCTTCAGAGTTTTTTCTTCACAGGGATATCTGGTTTCCTACAATCTGTGCTTTCCCGTATGCATCAGGATTAGGTAAAAAGGTCTGAGCGCCCATGCAAAGGGCATTAGTCCAGTTGGTCCCACAGTAATAAAGGAGAGATTGTGGAACATTGTATCCTTGTTTGTTTATATTTGTCATTCATGGCAATGAACATATGTCGTGTCCCTACACATACGGTATATACTAAGAGCAAACTGTTGTCCACAGACCATAGGCTTATACTAGCTCAGGTTTAATAAACAGGAGTAGGGAACCTTGGCTCTCCAGCTGTTGCAAAACTACAACTCCCATCATGCATAGACAGTCAAAGCTTTAGCTTTGGCTGTCCAGGCATGATGGGAGTTGTAGTTTTGCAACAGCTGGAGAGCCAAGGTTTCCTAACCCTGGTATAGTAAAATATATATGTTGCAGTGAAATGATAGAATCAGGGAATTGATCAAATCACTGACCCCTTTCAGGGAAATGATGGAATGAACTCTATAATTTCCTTCTGCGACATTGAATTTGCTTACCGTATTGCCTCTCTGCTCCCCCTGGCCTGTCCGCTGTACTCCCCGTCCTGCCTCCACTGCCTCTCTGCTGCCGGTTCCGCTCGTTTCCCCTGCTACGCACCTGCCGCTCCACCGGCCTATCCACTCCGCTCCCTGTCCGCCTCTGGTCCCGTCCGCCCTGTCCTGCGAAGCGCCGCTTGCTCCCCGTCCGTCCCATCTCCGTATGCCCGCCTGCGAGGTGTGCTGCTCTGCTCCCCGTCTGCCTCTGGTCCCATCCACCCCGCCACCAAATGCCTGCCGAAAAAGAGTGACCCCGCTCTGAACTGCCGCAATCCCGATTGCTATGTGTAGCCCGGGACCGCGGCTATTAGGAGGCGCTGTCCGATCGCTGCGTCCAGTAATTATACATTTAAATGCAGCTGTTAAAACTGACAGCTGCATTTAAATGGATTGCTTCCCCTTTTCCCTGGTATCTAGTGGGGTATGCGATCGCAGAGGGGAGATCCCTTCTCCTTACCTAGCCGGGACTCAGCGTCGCACTGATGCTGATTCTGGCTCCGCAATCCATCTATCTGGACTGCTGCAGACCAGAGTAATACAGCAATGATCTGATGGATCATCGCTGTATTAAGTATACTGCAGTGATCTCTATGGGAGATCACTGCGGTAATGCTGAAAGTCCCCCAGGAGGACTAACAGTTACAGTGTACAGTAAAAAAAAAAGTTTTTTTATTAATAAAAAATTCACTCCCCTAATAAGTTTGAATCACCCCCCTTTTCCCATTTTATAAATATAAATAAATAAACATATTTGGTATCACCGCATGCGTAATCGTTCGAACTATTACGTTATCACATTCCTGATCTTGCACAGTAAACGGCGTAAGCGCAAAGATCCACCAGAGTGCAAAATTGAACATTTTTTGTCACATCAAATCCAGAAAAATTGTAATAAAAGTCATCAAAAAGACGCATATACGCAGTCAAGGTACTGATAGAAAGCACCGTCCATGGCTCAAAAAATGACACCTCACTAAGCCCTATAGACCATAGGATAAAAGAGTTATAATGCTGGAAATAGAGCAATTTTAAACACATTTAGTTTTTTTTAAAAGGAACATATATAACATGTCAGTTTTACCATAGGGCGAATGGCGTAAACACGAAACCCCCAAAATGAAAAAAAATCCTTTTTTTTTTCAATTTCACAGCGCATGTAATTTCCTTCTGGTTTCACAGCATACTTTATGGAAAAATTATGTCTGCCATTGTAAAGTACAATTTATGGTGCAAAAAATAAGGGCTCATGTGGGTCTGTAGGTGAACAAATGCACGCGCTATGGCCTTTTAAACACGAGGAGGAAAAAACAAAACAGCAACAAAAAAAATTAGCCCAGACCTGAAGGGGTTAAACGAGAAATTGCTGGTCGCTTGAATTGCAACCTATTTTTATCGTTTTATCGCGTGCATCATTCCAAAGTAATAATATATTGTTAGGTCATTTACAAGATGACGACAAGAACGATCATAAGTAACCGTTCTGTGTAGTTGGGTGAACAAATTCAGCTCGTTCGCCATAGTGGTCGTTTATCGTTAATCGTCGAAAAATCGATTCATGGAATAGGACCCGTTTGCTCCAATTAACAATAGCAAACGTGCACTTTTCTGATGACGTGAAATCATTCACCATAAAACACGGTACGATAATTGTTAATTATGATCGTGATTACGATTGTTCGTACACTTTAGTATATGAACGATTGTAATAACAATCATAAAAACGGACAAACCATTTGTATACATACACCGAAAGATTTGTAAACGATTAGTGAATACTTTTAACGATGATATACGGTAAGCTCAAAACATACGGTCAACACAAAATTTTTTTTTTTAGTCGTTTGATCGTTCCCTACACACAGAAAGATTATTGCTTGAATTTGAACAATGGAATTTTTTGCCTGATAATCTTTCCGTGTAATAGGGCCCTAAGGGTACTAACCAATGGGTCAATCTTCCAATTTCAGGATTTTTATAGCAAAGTCTAAGTCAAAAACTTCATTCTGTGCTTTGAGTGCGGCCATGTTGACTCTATCAGGTCACGATCCAAATATTTGCATTTCTAACACGAGAAGGTGCTTTCTGGTAAAGTGAGTCTCACAATAGAAGATATTTAAAGCCCCTAAGCAGACATTTAAGCTTGTAGTAATAACCTCCACCCATCTCCTCCAGCGTTTCACTGACTCATGCTTTTCTACAGGGCTTTCTAGCTGCAATTTTTCTTTAAACAGTCTACAGAGAAGAAAAAAACCTTTTAGTAAGTGCCACTCAACAAGGATTATCCAGGAATTGACTGGATGACCTGAGTTCCATCACCAAGGTTGACCTTTGGCTCTCGGGTCATGGGTCCCTTCAACTTTTACCTTGTAGCTAAAGAAACCTGAAGGCAAGCAACAAAGGCAGCGTCTCTTCTCCCAAGCCATGTTTTTGTGAGGTTGTTGTGGAAAATAGTGGAAAGATAATAGTCTTCGGGACATTTATTATTTCAGCTGTTGAAATTAATAGAAATGTAGGGAGAATGGCAAGGTAAATATTTCTGAACGGAAGAGAACCATTTCTAGGGGTGGGAATTACGTTAGATTCCCTAAACAGATAAAGTTCAGGTCTATGTACTGGGTGGACCTTATAGGAATGGCTTTTGATGGACTTTGGAAAAGTGATGAAAGAATGAAGAATGTCACTCGAGAACAAGGGACTGGGCCAACTTTTTGAACTTGAACTTGACCTTAAGCATGTAAGAGTCGTGGCAGAGGATCACATTTGGGTGGTCAGGACACACCAGGATTACAACTGTTCTGCTGATGGAGTTGACTTCATCACTCAGCCTGTTCTTGGCCAGTGTAGTACAAATCTTTCTGGACGCTAATGTTTTATCTCATATTTTTCCAGGCTTGCGGGATTAAATATTAGTCAAGAGTACAAAATGTTTTTGTATAGTGACATCACATTTCAAGGACTTATAACTCCCATGGTAAAATGAGTAGTTTTTCCAAAACTTTCCATAGTTACCTCTTCTGTTATGTAAAGAATGGCCAGTGATATGAATGTAGGAATGAGCCAACAGCTTCATGTTTTTTTTTTCTTTTTGTAGCTTTTTTGCTCTCTTGCTTTCTTCTCTGATACTGCAGGATCTACTGGTACTATAGAAGCAAGATTCAAAAATATCCTGAAAGATTTAGTTGGAACTTGGCGTTGTAGAACAATGTGGGTGATAACAATCTCTTCACAGTGCGGCAGAATATATTGACACTATATGAAGAAGTTATATGATTACTAGTATAGATCTCACCTCAAGACTTTCTGAAATAAGGCTAGAATTGTGGTTACAATTTTTTGGAGACAGCATGTTAGCACCCAGAGGTGTTATCTCAGAGGTGAGGAGTTTTTTAAAAGTGCCTATCCTGCTAACATTAAAGTGTACCTGTTGTTATAAAAAAAACATTTGACATGTCATAGAGAAAAGTTTTAATCGGCCCGGGTGTGAGTGTTCAGACCCATACAGATCGGGAAATATAGCGGGGAGAAGACATGCTGCGTCCACTCTAGATTCTTAATATAAAAAGAAATTTAAAAAAAAGCTGCGGTCCTCTCCCAACTCTATCTCCCGATTGGTACGAGTCTAAACACTCACACCCAGGCTATTCAATAATTTATACTTAAAGGAGAAGTCTGGTTGGTACACATTTTTTTCAAAACACCTGCAGAGGGGGTGGAAGAAAAAAATAACAAATTACCTTCCTGGCTCCAGCATTGCCGTCCACATCCTGCTGCTCCAGTCCTTGGCCGCTTCCTGGTCTTGAGAAGGGACCTGGGATGTGTTGTGGCAGGCCTGAGGTAGGATGTGAGTGGGCCTGCCATGTCACATCCCAAGTCCCTTCTTAAAACCAGGAAGCGGCCAGGGACATGGCGGCTGTATGTTGGCTGAGTAGGCCTGCCATGTCACATCCCAAGTCCCTTCTTTATACCAGGAAGCGGCCAGGTATCAGGGCGGCTGTATGCGGGCTTAGTGGGCCTGTCATGCCTCATCCCAAGACCCTTTTCCAAACCAGGAAGTGGCCAGGGACTAGGCGGCTGTATGCGGGCGGCAGCGCTGGAGCCGGAGAGATAAGGGGATGTAATTTTTAAAAAATGGGTCCCAGCTGGAGCTCTCTTTTAAGAACTAGACTCTAGTGACAAATGGCTAGCTCCAAAGTCAGCTCTAACTAGGGTTTGCCTTTTAGGGTCCATTTTTGTGTCAGATCTTGGGTCCAATGGACAATCTTTTATTCTTCCAATGGACTAGTTTGGCCCAGGATAAAAGACGAGGGAAATTCAGAATGGAAAGTTGCAAAGTCATGATCCTGACATGTTTCAATTTTGTAATGTTCTCTTTGACACCCCATGTCACTTGTATAGGGCTCTGTAACCAAAAATAATAATAATCCTGCATGGATCCTGGGGTAATTGCAGTGTTATAGCAATAGGATTTGGTGTGACCGGTCTGAGCAACATCTTATTTGGCTTCCCCTTTAAGAAACTTTGCTGAGAGATGTGGATCACTACCGACCAACTCAGACAACTGCCCGGAGAATATATTCTATCCCACCCGTTCAACCATCGCTTATGTACAACATTACTATACGAAACTACTCAGAGAGTGTGGTTAACATAAAATACAGACCAGGTCGTCTGGGGATAGAAAAAACAAACAAACAAAAAAGAACAACCTTTAATAAGTCACATATTTAATATGTTGATAGCAGTTGTGTATTTTGTGTGTTGAATTTTTCGAATGTTCGTGCTTCGTCCAAACTGGCATCGGAAAGGCAACGCTGTCAGATCCGGTGAAGAAAGAGAGTTTCACTGTCCGTAAATCATGACAACAGCAGAGTTATTACTGGAACTTGTACGATGGATTGTGGGAGGCATTGGACAGTTTCTCAACCACCCAAATAGACATTGCCATCCTGCCATCTTTACTTTATTACTTGCTATAATGGATATAAGACAATTGGCTGGAGAAGAGGCCCTGTCTACGGTAGAACAAAAATTTTTTAAAATTAAAGGAGTTGTCTCACAAAGCAAAGTGGTAAAATCAACAGTGTATCTCATACATATGTGTAAAGGAGGACAAATATGCTGTTTACTTTCCAATAAAATGACCTACATCACTGTACTGTTCTTCTCCCCCATGAATCTGAACACTTCCTGGTTTCTCTGTGAACTGTGACTCTGTGATCCCACAATCTCCCCTGCTAATAAGAATCTGATGATAATTATGCAGCTGAATTGAGCACGCTTGACCATGTCAATGAATGCCCTAAAGTTGCCCCCACACCTTATACTGACTGACAGTATAGGGTTATGGGGGCCTACTGACTCTCCATCGACATCATCTGTCCCATACAGAACACACGTAATTTACTTCTATTAAAAAATGTCTTATCAAATGTCTTCCAGTACTTATCAGCTGCTTTATGTCCTGCAGGAAGTGGTGTACTCTTTCCAGTCTGACACAGTGCTCTCTGCTGCCACCTCTGTCCATATCAGGAACTGTCCAGAGCAGTAACAAATCCCCATAGAAAACCTCTCCTGCTCTTCAGACTGGAAAAAATACACCACTTCCTGCCACACTCCATTACAGTAAATCAAGGGGTAGTTCACCAAATTATTTTTCGTTCAAATACACTGGTGTCAGGAAGTGCCAGAAATTGGGGTTTGCTTCTGCTCTAGACAGTTCCTGACATGGACAGATGTGGCAGCAGAGAGCACTGCGTCAGACTGGAAAGAATACATCACTTCCTGCAGGACATACAGCAGCTGATAAATACTAGAAGACTTGAGATTTTTTAATAGAAGTAAATTACAAATCTCTACCACTTTCTGATACCGGTTGATTTGAAAGATTTTTTTCCCCCCCCACCGGAGTTCCCCTTTAAGTGAGGTTACAGAAATAGGTGCTGTAGGAATCCTAGAAGACCATCCTAAGAACTTCAGGGTATGGCTCATCATATACAATATGTGCATTTGTTAATAATAAGCGGTGATCTCTATGTGACGTTGACTCTTCCTGACAGTAAGGAGTTCAGGCTGGAGGTACATGGAGGCTGCCAAGAGTTTTACACACAATTTTAAGACATTGGAATGACTTTAGTTACAGTCCTGGACCAGAATTCTGTATCTAATTTGTTTTGTCTTTGCCACAGGAAACTTCCAATAGTAACATGCTGCTTAGATTGTGGGATTTCCAGAGATAGTTGGCGAGTTACGAGGTAGACGGCTTTAGCTGGAGGGAACTTCAACAAGTCTTTAATGCCAATTCATTAACCTCCTAAACTTTACAGTGGATTTCTTATAAAGCTGACCCCTGCCCATATGCCCTATTATGTCTAATGACGTCTATGAGCCCCTCTATAAGAGCATCTCAGACACAGCCTGGTAATGCGTTACATGTGTGGACGTTCATGCGTATGGCGTCCATGTAATTCTACATTACCCCTGCAGCGGCCACTGGCTAGACACCGCCCTCTCCTATTTTTGGTGGATTGGATTGCACAACAGCAGTTACAAGATTCCCTTTCTCCTAATATGTGGAAGTCATATAGTTGGGCCTCTCAAATGGCAAATCCCATGCTTATGTTAAAAAGTGTCTTGCTCATAATACCACTTTAACTTAAAGGGGCTACAGCTACAAAAACTGATGGCTCCTCCTTGGGATACACTATCAATATAAAATTTTACTGATAACCCAGTGGCCACACCCACTTTAATGTTTACTTACACTTTCCCTTGCATTGATGTACTATTTGAAGGGATGTTCAACTAAAAGGGAATGTGTCACCTAAATTTTCTTTTACTGATTAGAGTCAGATACTAAAATGTGTTATTTTATTCCAATCAGTTTCTATTTTGCGACTGTGATTCTTTTTATTTTACCTTCTGTCCATTGTTATGGGGGCGGCCATCTTGCCTGAGCTGGTTTTAACAGCATTTAGTGACATGCTTTACAGCATGACTTATGACATAGATGACAATAGACAGACTCTGTCCCCTTGAGAAGAATGAGAGAAATTACAGAGGCCATTCCACAGGGAGCTGCTATTGTCTTCTATATATACTGGTGTCACATGATGCTGTAATGCTGTATACAGGGGCGTAGCTAGGAGTTCAGCCTAAGGGCGGGTGAGTGAGTCTTAGGGGGCCCCGAACCAATTGTTACCTATAAGGAACTGCAGCAGACGACAATGCTTTCCGAATAATAATAAAGGGTATATTCTGCTATATTACTTATAATGAATAGGGATTGAGAAGAGTGTAAAAGACTTTCTACTGTTCACATATATAACTGTGTAAAAATTAAAGGGGTTATCTAGAAATGGAAAACATACAGTAGTTGCCTAAAAAAACAAAAAAAAAGCTGCAACACTCCAAAATATCTATCTATTCTATCTATCTATCTATCTATCTATCTATCTATCTATCTATCTATCTATCTATCTCCTATATATCTATCTCCTATCTATCTATCTATCTATCTATCTATCTATCTATCTATCTATCTATCTCCTATCTATCTATCTATCTATCTATCTATCTATCTATCTCCTATCTATCTATCTATCTATCTATCTCCTATCTATCTATCTATCTATCTATCTATCTATCTATCTATCTATCTATCTATCTCCTATCTATCTATCTCCTATCTATCTCCTACCTATCTATCTATCTATCTATCTATCTATCTATCTATCTATCTATCTATCTATCTATCTATCTATCACATATCTATATGTCATACAGCATGAAGACTACACCATATCTGATGGGCCTAGCATGGGGCACATACACTAGCTAAATGCTACAGCATATTTTAGGATGTATAATAATACTCATATATATATATAAAATGTTAACATAAGACAATTATACAAACAATACTTAAACACTATGGGCCACATGTATCATCCGGCGAACGGATGATTTTCGGCGGAAAGTGCAAATCGCAAATCGCAAATCGCAAATCGCCACTTTCCGCCGAGTACGCCAGGGGGGCGGAAAGGTGGCGTGTAGTGGGCGGAACGGAGGGCGTGGACTCAGAGTCCGAGCGATTTACCATCCGTTCCGCCCAAATGTACGCCGAAAACCTACTCCAGTCCTCAGCTGGCGTAGGTTTTCGGCGGTGCGCACCGGCGCGCACGGGTTTTATGTAGAGGCAGTCCGCCTCTACATAAATCTCCGTAGCGCCGGAGCTGCGGGGGCATTTATAAGTCCGGCGTAAAAAACGCTGGACTTAATAAATGCCCCCCTATGACTACTACCATCATCACATCAACATAATGACTAATACCACTATACCAGGGGTGTCACACTCCCAGCTCCAGCTGTTTCAAAATTACAATTCCCATCAAGTCTGGACAGACAAAGCTTTAGCTGTCCAGGCATGAAGGTAACTGTAGTTGTGCAACAGCTGGGATGGAGGGCTGCAGTTTAACACCTGTGCTCTATACAGCCATTGAATAAAGTCCACTATATAAACAAAATATTAGGCCAGTGTCCCCTGAACCTGCAGCCCCCTAGCTGTTGCGTAATTACAATTCCCACCATGCTCTGATGGGCATGATGGGAATGATAGTTTTTCAATAGCTGGAGAGACGCAGGTTGGAAAATGCTGGTGTAGGCCATGTTTCTCTAAGCTTATTCAGAGAACAATAGTTCTGACTTTTTTTCATTCCAATCCCCTACTATTGTAACCAGATTACCTTGAACATAACCTCTTCTCTTTACAGCAGGTTGTAAACTGAGATTAGTCTGCCCGACCACTGAAAACATTTTAACCCTTTGCCCCGACCGCTAGAGAAGCACAGTATTTCAAATTTAATTTAAAGAAATGTCAAAAATTAAAAAACAAAAAAAACAAAAAACAAACAAAACATAAATGCAAAAAGTTCCCTTTTCTGATGGCATTGTCCCTTTAAACATACAGTAGGCCGGACTCATGGCCTGTTTAGCTGCATTTATGCAACATTAGGACGCTTCATGCCTTTTAACCTCAATTTAATGCCAAAATGACCCTAATGCCAAGGTCCCTTTAGAGTTTTTAGAAACATCAAATTTTCCACTCGATCAGATGTCACTTGCTTAACATTTCCAGACTGCTCCTCCAGTGACATGGCCTTATACAGGATTCCTGCTTACCTCCTGCTGAATAAGTCCCAAGGTCACTACTGCGTGGACTCCTTGATCTCTATACAGATTTGGGCACGGTTGGTTGCCCTCATCTCCTGCTCATTGTTCTATGATTTAAGACAAATCTCCATTCTAGCCCTGTTCCAGTTGTCCTTTTAATCTGCTTTTGCCACTAGTCTCCCCCAGGCCCAGGAAATCAGCTTTAGAAATGTTCCTTCTCTTGTCTGTTTGCAATTAACAGAATAACATCAACCACAATGTACTGTTTTAGATCCGAGAACATCAAATCATGGCGAAGACTTATCGTGTGTGAACATTTAACTCTTGGGTAATGCTGTCCGCTTTATGAGCTACGGAGGTTGACAGTTATTCGCTGTCATTGGCTTCAACGAGGCACTCAACAACGGCGTATATGACATGTAATATATTGTATATATTATACATTATAATATAGACAAAAGAAATGCTACAAAATGCTAAAAAAAAGTACAAACAATATAGAATTTTTGAAACTATGATATATTTTTTTAAAATTGTGAATATGATTTTTTTTAATTATGTAAACAAGACGTTTTAGAGCATAAGTACCAATATTAACCATTTGCCTTCAGTAGAAAGACTGAATGGGTATTTACATAGCCACATAGTTAATACGGTTGAAAAAAGACACATGTCCATCAAGTTCAACCAAGGAGGGGATGGATACAGGGAAGGGGGAGGGGTGATAGGTTCTATACATATGTATTGATTGGCTATAGAAAATAATAAAGATGTACTTACCTGTCCACGCTCCCCCTGGTGTCCTACAGCCTTATCTGTGGGATTCCCCAGTGAAGGCAGCCACTGCTGGCTCTTCCGATCCTGTCTCTGCAGTGACAGGCTGCTATGCCAATCTATGTCTTGTCTCTGTCCCTGCGGAGACAGGTTCAGAGGTATCGGCGGCTTTGGTGAGCAGAGAATACTGTAAACAAGGCTGGAGGACACCAGTGTGAACAGGTTATTACTAGAGATAAGCGAACCTCAAGCACTCTTGGATTTGTCTGATGTGCACCCGGCGGCTGATGATTTTAGGTATGGACCTAAAGACCCGATCAGCCGATGATCATTGCCATCGGCTGATCGTTGTCTTTATTACACGGATCGATGATCTGCCAGATCAGCCTGATTTGACAGATTATCGTTCTGTGTAATAGGTCCCTTAGGCAGTAGCGTATTATAAAAGGTCCGTTTCGGGTGGTAGCCCGGGGCCCTGAGCTCATGGGGGGCCCATGGCCACCCAAAAAGACATACTTTCAGTAGTGTATCGTCTCCTTGCCACAGATCTGTCATAATTTGCAAAAAAAAAACCTGCTTTTTTACCACAATTTTGCACAAATCAGGGCATTCATGACATTATCTATCCTGTACTATGAACACCACACTAGTGCTGCCAAAGTTACAGTGGGGTTGGGGGGCTCAGGCTTTGTGAACAGCCCGGGGCTTAACGTAAAGTTAATCCGCCCCTGCCCTTAGGGTCCTCTTCCTCGTCTCAGATCTTTTCAAGTGTCTTGAGGCTTTTACACACTGGCCCTGTTCTCTAGGTTCTTTACTGTCCAAACCCTGCCTGCAAAAGTCTTGCCCAGTTCAGTATACAGTATTAGTAGGTGTACTGACTGTATATACTGACAGTAATTCACTGTGTACTCACTGTATATACTGACAGCAGCTCCCTGTGTACCTCATAGAGCTAACATCAGACTTTCCTCCTCCAAGCTGGGCTGCCCTGCTCTGTTTTGTTTCTGTCCATAAAATGGCCGACATAGAGGAGCATGTGACCATGCCCCGCCCCCAGTGTCCACCACTGAGCCTATATATGTCTATGGAGGACATAGGGGGCGAGGCATGGTCACATGCTTCTCCATGTCGGCCATTTTATGGACAGAAACAAAACAATGCAGGGCAGCCCAGCCTGGAGGAGGGGAGTCTGGTTTTAGCTCTATGAGGTACACAGGGTGCTGCTGTCAGTATATACATTAAGTACACTTACTAATATTGTACACTGACCTATTTTACTATAAAGTGGCCAACCCCTTTAAGAAATGTTCCTTTGTTTGTGCGGCCTGGCCGCTTGATTAGTCGTGTCATCTAAAGTCACTCTCTGATCGACGCTCACCTGTATCCTTCTCCTTGTTCTACAGCGGGCAGAGTAAAAAGAACCTTAAACCGCCCAAGTCTGAACATACTGAAAAAAAGTTCACTATAGGGTCCTAATACATGTGCCGATTGGGGCCCGATGAATACTGAAAATGAGTGCCGATCTGCTAGATCAGCGCTCATTTACTTGGCCTATTACACGGCCCCATAATTGTTTAGCAAGGGCTGCATGGACATTGTTACTGATGTCCTTGCAGTCCTTGCCCAAACAGTATACATTACCCATCCATGCTCCAGGGCTCCTCCTGCGGGCTGCTTCCTCCCCGACCCCGATTTGCTTTGCCTATAGGATTCCTATGTATCTGCACAGGCTCTACATATAGTATATTTAACCTGTAATTACAAAAAAAACAATGGCTTTTGCAGCTAGACCTCATCTGTGCTTTCTAGAGATACATCACACTGTAATTACTGGGTCCACCATACAGTAACCATTGGGAACGCCATCGATAATCATCTTTCTTTGTTACATTCATGTTGTCTCTGTCACGGCCGCGGCGGCGTCCCGTGTTCCGGGCCGCCGCCGCGACCTCCTCCTGCCCCATGCAGCCGCCGGGGTCCTTGTGCAGGGACCCGGCGCTGCTGCTAGTTCGGCCCCTGGGGGCGCCTCACCTCTCCTCCGCTCCTGTCTCCGTCTGTGCCGGCCGGCGCGCGCGTCCCCGCCTCCTAGGGCGCGCGCGCGTCGGCTGTCTCAGATTTAAAGGGCCAGTCCGCCCTTAATTGGTTAGTTGCACCAATCACTCCCTATAAATCCCAGCATGCCTTGTCCCTTGTGTTGGAGCCTCTACATGCTTCCCATAGCGGTTGGCCCAGCCCCCTGTTGTTCCTGTTTCCTATCCGCTACCTGGTCCCTAGTCCCTGTTCCTGATTCCTGTCCGCTACCTGGTCCCTAGTCCTTGTTCCTGGGTTCTGTTCCCCTGTTTCACCATTGCTCCTGTGTTCAGCCTGTCACCTGCGGTTACGCCTACAGACCTCGTCCAGCACCATCTCCTGCCTACTGCTCCTGCCACGCCTCGCCTGCCGTCACTAGCAACCAAGCCAGGGGTAGCGACCTGGGGGTCGCCTGCCGCAGCAAGTCTATCCCGCCTTGCGGCGGGCTCTGGTGAAAACCAGCAGCCCCTTAGACTCCGCTCCCTGGTGAGGTTAGTGCCATCGCTGGTGACGGTCCAGTGGATCCACTACTCCAGGCGTTACAGTCTCTTCTTTTCTCCCCTATAGTCATGGCCTATTTCAATCATCAATTGACATAAAACATCATACAACTTCTCCTTTTACAAGAAACGAGGCAAAAACCCAATGGTATGTGCTGCCCTAATATCACTTTTACAGCAAAATATGTAAATTGATGACATCCTGCTGTGTATTTGGCTTAGGGAGAACATAGCGATCTCTTATTGGCGTTCTGTCCTTTGGCTATTGGTTACTACGGCAAAACCATTTTTTTTTTTTCCGACAGCTCGCCTGAAGGGCAGTAACACTATTGACCTGTAATTAACTAGAAGGCTTGTCTATGACATTGACCTGAACTTAGATTTCTAGGTAGAAGGTGAGATAGGGATCAGCCGCTTGTACTTGTTGACAAAGATCTATTGCGTTAATGACACTGTGATTTTTGTTAATATGGTGATAAATGTTCCTGTCTAATGCAGTCGATTGTGGATCTAATTTTCAGAGAAGTGGCATTAATTGACCAAAGTTGACTCAAAACAGAAACATAAAATTACTTCAACATATTTAAAGTACCACTGTCGTTTCATAAAACTTTTGACATGCGTTGAGACATGTTAAAAGTTTTGATCGGTCCGGGTCTGAGTGTTTAATCCCGTACTGATCGGGAGATAGAGCCAGGAGAAGAACACGCTAAGCATGCTCCTTTCCCGACTCTTTGTCACATGATCAGTCGGGCTTCATAGAGCTCCATTATAAGTCCGACACAGAGCCGGGAGAGCACAGTGTGAACCCTCAGATCTGGACTGATAAAAGCTTTTGACATGTCTCTATGACGTATCAAACAACAGGTATACTTTAACCCCTTAGCGACCCATGACGTATCTGATACGTCATGGTGCCGTGGGGGGTGTTCAGAGCGGGGTCCCGTTGCCGCGCCGGCTAACTAAGCCTCTAAGTGCAGCTGACAAACCTGACAGCTGCACTTAGATGCTGTGCTGTCCCTGTACCTGGTGTCTAGTGGGACAGATCTCCGGAGATCCGTTCTTCTGCCCGTGCCGGGCCTCAGCGTCGGAATGACGCTGATCCCGGCTCGGCAATAGATTGCTATGGCCTGATGGATCTTTGCTGTGTATATACACAGCATTGATCTCTATGAGAGATCAGTGCTGTGTATGTACAAGTCCCCCAGGCGGACTTCTAATTAAAGAAAAAATAAAAGTAAAAATGTTTTTTTATTAATAAAAAATCCCCTCCCCCATTAAAAGTCTAAATCACCCCCCTTTTCCCATTTTATAAATATAAATAAATAAAAAATAAATAAACATATTTAGTATCGCCGCGCGCGTAATCGCCCGAACTATTAATTAATCACATTCCTGATCTTGCACGGTAAACGGCGTCAACGGAAAAAAATTCCAAAGTGCTAAATTGCGCATTTTTGGTCGCATCAAATCCAGGAAAAATGTAATAAAAAGTGATCAAAAAGTCGTATATGCGCAACCAAGGTACCGATAGAAAGAACACATCATGGCGCAAAAAATTACGCCTGAAACAGCCCCATAGACCAAAGGATAAAAGCGCTATAAGCCTGGGAATGGAGCGATTTTAAGGTACATATATTTGTTAACAATGGTTTGAATTTTTTACAAGCCATCAGATACAATAAAAGTTATACATGTTACATATCGTTGTAATCGTAACGACTTGAGGAACATGCATAACAACAGTTAACAGTTTTACCATAGGGCGAACAGCGTAAATGCAAAACTCCCCGAAATCAAAACAAATTCCTTTTTTTTTTCAATTTGACAGCGCAAATGATTTTTTTCCAGTTTCGCAGCATATGTTATGGAAAAATAATGCCTGTCATTGCAAAGTACAATTGGTTTCGCAAAAAATAAGGGCTCATGTGGGTCTCTAGGTGAAAAAATGCAAGCACTATGGACTTTTAAACATAAAGTGGAAAAAGCAAAAGTGCAAAAACGAAAATTGGCTTTGACCTTAAGGGGTTAAAGAGGAAGTCCCACGAACACTAAAATCGTCAGGCAGGTGGGTGAGAAATAACAAACAAGTGAACTCACCCGTTTATTACCCGTCAATTGCTCCCCGCCCGGCTATGCAATTGCCTGCTTGGCCGCCCCAATCAATGATTGGCTGAGTGGGCAGTCACTCAACTGGGATTCTGATGTGGCAGCTAGCGGGAGGAGGGGTCAGTTTACTTGTTTATTATTAACCCCCTCTCCCCCCACCCGCTTGACGATTTTAGTGTTCGTGAGACTTCTACTTACATAAATGTCTCCCCATACTCCTGAAAAGTCAACTCACCCTGCCGATTTTAAGAGGGATTGGTCAACTCTGTAATGTGCTCGAGGGACCTCCTGACGTATGATGTTTAGGGGAGCGAAAGATTGGGCATGTTTGATTTTAAGTGCCTTATCCTTTTCTTCTTGAGGACATAAACGCTCACCAGAGACCTCCCGCCAAACAGCTGATTGGCGCAGATGCCGGGTGTCAGCACCCTGCTGATTATTGATTTATTAGCTATCCTGTAGATATCAGTATATATTGCCCAGGAAACCCCTTTAATCGGCACCAATTGAAGGGCACCACCTCACAAAGCTTGAACATCATTGCCTATTAGGCTAGGACTTACTCAAGTGAATGGGGCCACGATGCAGCCCACAAGTGGCTGTGACCCCAGCAATAAAACAAACCTGTACCCACAATCTGACCCCCCAAACTGCTTGTACCTTCGGATAGCTGCCTTTAATCCAAGATCTGTCCTGGGGTTCATTCGGCAGGGGATGCAGTTATTGTCCTAAAAAACAACTTTTAAACTTGCAGCCCTGTGCCAAACGGCCGTGGCTTAGTGTGACTATGCATTAGGCTGGCACACCCTCTCTGTCCCTCCTCCCCGCCCTTCTCATCATTAGGAATGCTCCAGGCAGATTGTCTCCTATTAATCAGCTGTGTGAGCACGGCTCATGTGCTGGATTGTTAACGCACCTATCCTCCCTGGGGCATTCCTAATGATAAGGAGGGTGAAGAGGAGGGACAGAGAGTTGGTGCAAAGTTAGGGCATGGATACTCTAGGTCACGACCGTTTGGCACAGGGCTGCAAGTTTAAAAGTTGTTTTTTTAGGAGAATAACTGCATCATTTGCGAACAGACCCCAGGACAGATCTTGTAGTAAAAGCAGCTATCCGAAGGTACAAGTGGTTTGGGGAGGACAAATTGTGGGTGGCAGGTAGGTGAGGTTGAGCCCTTCATTTGCCCTGTCGCCCCGATTGTGAACCTGTCTCAAAAACCTTTAGACTTGGCACCAGTTAGACCAGTACAGACATCTGGTGACCTTTAACCCCCCCTTACAACCGTTACGTGACTACGAATATAAGGCTTCCTTTCAATGGCCGACATACAGTAAGCTCTACATGGTTACAACTAAAGGTAGATCTGTTTTCCCGCTATTCCATACCCCCCCCCCCCCCGTTTATTTAACTCTAAAAAGAAAAACTTCTGAGGATTTTCTTACACTGTATTTCCATTACAAAAAATTAAAAAAGCAGCAAAGTTATTTTATACGTTGCCCTCTGAAGATTAAAGCTCCTTTGACCAGAAGGTGCTGATCTTTGGGTAGTTAAAGTGGAACATGATCTATAGGCAGATCAGCAAATCCCTTTCACTTGCTGAGTCCTTTTCCCGGCAGCTCCTATCAGATTCCAATAGGGGAAAATTCTCACTTATTCGTCCCAAGTGAAGAGAAGAAAAAAAATCGTTTTCCTTTCAATTTAAGTCTAAGAAGTGATTGTTTACCAGCGAGAATGAAGTTTTATTTGTTACAGGATTATGGCAACCTCTGCTGCACCATAACTAATGAGATTAAGAGGATGACGCTACAGTTCAATGAATATTCTTTTTTATGATATTTTAAGCTGCTTTTTTATATATATATATATATTTTTTAGCCTTGAGTGAACTGGGCCATAATTAATTTATATCACTTGTAGAAACAAGAAGGAGAGGGAGGGGGGGAGGCGGTGATGAAAGCGAACTTCTAAGTACATGAAAGGCGTTTGTATGATTCTAGAGGGTAGAATATTACAGGGAAGAGATAAAGGGCGGGAAAGTTATTAATAGTTATATTCACATTAAATGGCTTAGGGAGGCGTGTAGTGACGGATTGAATGTGCCCAAAATGATGTGGGGGACCTATTATTTTGCTTCTGTAAAGCAAATTTTGGGTCACAATTTCAGTAAATATAAGGTATTGCAGGAAATAGAGTTGGTCGTGTATGTTATCACTAAAGGATTGGCGTATAAAGTCACGATTTCCTAACAGAACCTCTATTTAAAGGGACAGTGGATCCTAGCTGTACTTTTTATGAGAAGCAAAGGAGTATATTAGAGATGAGAGAACTTTGAGGGAACCGAGCATGTGGCACTTGATTACCGGTGGGTAGTTAAAGAAGTTGGATGCAGGCCTTAAGTCCCTATTATTGCTCTGTCTAATAGAGACAACGATCAGACAATGAAACGATCATCGGCTGATCATTGGTTTAGGTTTGGACCTAAAATCGTCAGATGACGACTGTGCATCGGTACATGCAATAGCAATGCGCGACCGACAGCTAACGATTGCCCAAACTCCTCATACCTTACCTCTCCCTTTCCCGGTCTTCTCTCCTGTGCTTCGCAGCTTCCCAGTCCTAACGGCTGCAGCAACTGAGCGTCCTGTCAGCTGATAGGCCGCTCAGCCAATCACAACCGTGGCGGTCCTGGCCTGTGATTGGCTGAGGGGCCTGCAGCCGCCGGGATCGGGAAGCTGCGGAGCACAGGAAAGGAAACTGAGAACGGGGAGAGGTAAGGTATCAGGCGTTTGGCATGGGCTGCAGGGACATCTCTAACGATGTCCACACAGCCCTTACTGCCAAATTATCAGGCCGTTTAATGGGTCCAGTAAACAAGCACCGATCTAGCCGATTTAGGCGCTCATTTATTAATATCATCTGGCCATGGTTGGACATGTAAGGCTGCATGGAAAACATGTGTACAGCCATAGACCATAGGCTGTATCCATGTTTTCCAGGGCTCCCTAGAGCTGCATCCACCTTTTTTAGTCATCAGTAAGCAAATGCCACATGATTAAGTTTGGACGAACCCGAGTGTATCTAGTGTAGATTATAGAGGTGGAGTATACAGGGCTCTTCGAGAGAAAATAGAACATGTTATTTGCTATTAGATTCTATTAGAAAAGAGAACACTTGTTTTCATTGAAGAGACCTAGTTGGTTTTTCAGGCAATGCATCATGGGAAAATGTATGCAAATGAGCTGTGCCACATAAAGAAGATCACATACTAGGTGAACTGTAGTCACCCATCTTTAGTCAGCCATTATGGGGTTCTTGTCCTTTGTCAGTACACATAAGGGTTCTGGTTGGCTAGGGGGTTACTGATTGTCATTTTAGAGACCCAGTTGGTTTATAGAGACTTATTTTCAGTCAAGGCTCCATAGGAAAAAAATTCAATTCAAATTAGTTTTCCTTCACATGGAAAATATATATACAGTAGGCTTTGTTAGTCTTGTTATATGCTGCAAATGTTCTACACCAGGTCTTTCTTTCTTATGATCCTCAATGGAGGTGATGGTGTTTGTGGGAAATGGTGGGGAGGGAGTCCACTGGGTCGAGCATAAGGCCCCGTTCCCACTGAGCAAAACTAGTGGAATTCCGCGGCGGACAATGCCGTTAGCCTCCCACTCATAATGGGAGTCTATAGGAGGCGCGAGCTCCTGCCCTGTCCGCGCTGAAGAATGAACATGTTTTGCTAGTTTTGCTCAGTGGAAACGGGGCCTTATAGAACATATTACACAATATAAACACACACACAAAAATAATAATAATAATAATAATAAATGCATAATAAATAAAATAGCAATATGCCGTTTCACTTCAATAGGGCATATCTTAACTCACTTATTTGTTGAGTACATTATATATACACTTTGGATGCATTTTGAATCACAGCGTGTAATGCAAACAGGAATGTCATACGTCAGGAATGGATGATGAAAAAAAAAAGTGCTGACTATTCCTTTAAATTGACTTTTCTTTGAAACAGCTCTTTCCTCCTCCCCTCTTGGAACTCATGACCTTTCCATTTTTAAGCCAACTTCATTCCTCTTAAGAGTTGACTGATCAGAGGGAGAATGCCACCCTACCCTCTGCCGGTTATGAGTCTTAAAGCTCCATTGGCAGGGTGCCCAGAAGGAGGGTCGTCATTGTGTGCGAGGGGTGATGAGCTCCAAATGGGAAGCAGATGTGCCTGCAGTCTGGGACTTTAATAAAGCAAAGGCACTTGGGGGTTTCCTAAAACCACAACAGGCTTTTATTCACACTATAGACTCACATCAATACAAGGAAGAAGCCAAGGCAATCCAGGTGTTCCCTGCATCCTCATGCATAGTATGAAAGGATTACAGGGATTTCCTTCGGGCACAGTGACTTTCATGGTTTCTCTTGCTGGGGCCTGTCTTTGCTTCCAAGTTGTTTGCCTGAGTGCACAATACAAGCCACCAATTGGCTTCCTGCAGTCATATTAAGTAACCCCCTCCACCCATCCTCCTCCAAGTCAACTTTTTTTTAACTATTTAAGCTTATTGTTTTTTTTTCTATTTAATTTTTTTATGAGTGGAAGTAGAGCTCTGGATGAGAATAGGTCACTGATAGAAAATGCTGGGAATGTACAAGGATGAGAGAAAGTCTCAGGAGTAACAGCGTGTTCTTGTGTTATAGGAAGCTCCATAGCATCTGATCCATCCAGTCCAGGTACCCAAAGGTCTCTTCTGGTTTACCAGTAATAGCTTCAAGTTATGCAACTAAATATGTACTTGAAGCTGCTCGCAACGGGGGAAAATTCTCGAAAAGTCATAAAAAGAACTGCGAGGCAGAAAACAAGTCACCGCTCTGGAATCCAAGCTCACATGTGACTACTAAAACCAAGCCTACCTCTAGCACAGGAGCCCTAGCTGATACCTGGCATTTACCGGATTAGCTTTGATGATGGTCAGTAGCAGAAAGTAATATGTGTATGGCTGTATGACAACTTCATGCAGTCTCTGAGTTGTTAATATGGCACCAATGGGACAGATCGTCTAGATTACTGAACACCACTCTACTCTAAAAGCAGTTGTGGTGAGCCCCCGTGGCGTTATGGCGGAGGAACGGCTGGTCACTTGCTAGATGGTGAGGTGTGACGGCACTACTGTGATGGTTGGCTGAGATGCAGCCGGACCCTGAGATGTTGTGCCATGACGCCAGTGTCGGTTGGGCACACAGGTATGGTGGCACACCTGCTTTTATTTTAAAGGGCCGGTTACACCTTGTTCCCCTGTGGTCTGTGACCTGCCGGGTTGCTACAGGGTCCCTTGGGATGTTATCACGGTGGGCCGGAGTGGTGTAGTGGCCCTCCCGGACTATCTGTACTGCCACCCACAGAAAGGGGAGATGTCCCAAGGATGTAGTGTACACTGTGTTGGTGTGGGGCGAAGAATCACAGAGTCTCTTTATCATAAATAATCTCTTGTTTACTTGGAAAGTGCTTTGGTACAGCAAAGTATACAGCTTTCCTTTGTCAGAATACGTTTCTCTTGAGAAAGCACTTGATAAAACACATAATAATAAACTCAGTAGAACACTCGGTAATCCAGGATCCAGTTCTGTGATAGGAGTATAGTGAAGAGTATAGTCTGACTAAGTTGCGTGTTGAGAGATACAAAGAATCAGCGTAGCAGAGAGAAGGATATTGTGAGAGTCCCAACCCAAGTAGTACTGTGCTCTGCAGGGATGTTGAAGGATGAGGTAGAAGGATACTTTAGAAGAAGAACAAGAGAATACTTGTGTCTGTGTTTTGACCTTTGGGTCTTCGCACCACCTTATGCCCACCGGTGTTGGGTGACCCGTTCTATGAGGGTGACACAAGCCCCAGACCCTGTTACCTGGGATGAGCGGAATGCTGAGGATTTCCTGCTGACAACCTGTGAGATAGGGTTCCTAGGCTCTTAGCAACTTTGCGCTATCCGGATTAGTTTCTAGCTTATTGCTGTCTGTGGATACTGCCCTGCACTGTGACTCTCCTAGTCTACGGCGTGGGTTAAGATGATCTCTAACTTGTCCTCTCCTGTATGAGTTTAACGCTGCATAGTTTTGTGTGAAGTAAGCTGAGAAGAAACTGTTAGCTGTGTCTTGTCTTGCTTCCTACCCATACGGGGACCTGAGTAAGACTGAACTACACTTCCTGTCACCCATGGGACTTCCTATCTCCAGTGTAGCTAAGGGGCGAGTGGGTGAAAAGTGCGTAAGAAGAAGAAAAGTGAGAAATGATAGGAAAGAAGAAGAAGAAGAAACTCCTATAGGTTCACAGAACCATGTGACATACAAATAAACAATAACCCTTTCCATACTTCAGCTGTGCGGCATCGGTGTACATCTGCAATAGCGACAACTAGTGGCAAAACTTTATCACTACTTCACAACCACTTACTCACAATAAGTGTGTTTCCCATCCTCTCCATTACTGTACAGTAATTTATGATATCACATATTCTGCTGTTTCTGAATGTTTGTTTCATCTGTTTTACATGTTATTCAGGATAATAAATCATTATTTTTGGGGTGTGGAACCAATTGTCTGCATTTCTATGATTTCTTATGGGAAAATTTGCTTTAAGAGTGGATTTGGATTACAAGCGCGGTCCCGGAAGAAATTATGCTCGTAATCCAAGGCACCACTGTATATATATATATATATATATATATATATATAGTTGTTGTTAACCCAGAGAACAAGTTGTCAACAATGGGAAAGGCAGGCAAATAGCGGAAAAAAAAAAAAAAGTGCGTCAAACTCCTAGATGCCAGCGCTGCCTCAGAGGAATCACAGGGACGATGATGGTAATATTTAAAAGGTTTATTTAGAATACGCACAGAGTATTACGCGTTTTAAAAGCATAAGCTTTCTTCCTCTCTGTGAATACTCTATGCGTAATACTCTGTGCGTATTCTAAATAAACCTTTTAAATATTACCATCATCGTCCCTGTGATTCCTCTGAGGCAGCGCTGGCATCTAGGAGTTTGACGCACTTTTTTTTTTTTTTTTTTTTCCGCTATTTGCCTGCACTTCTACGGGCCCCTTTGGGAGCATCCCGGTCTGTCTCTCCCAGCTAGCTGCAGCCCTGAAACACAGACGCCAAGTTGAAACAGGATACAGTACCCCATAAAGGGGTGATATGCAACAAGCCCAAGGGGCTTTAAGGTGAGCCTCTTTCTATCTTTTCATTACCCATTGGTACCTACGGTATCACACGAGGCGCCGCCTCCCGCCTTTCGCTTTTTTTCTTTATCCCATCTAACAATGGGAAAGAGCAGCATATTAGGAGAAGTAGACTAGTTTGCTCAATGCATTTATTAGTAAAAATACTTAACTTGACTTAATACTTAAGTATAACTATGTTAGTTGAGATGTGAATATCCCTTTAAGAGAAGTGTAGAGTTATAGGCTGCTATGCATATCTATCTATCTATCTATCTATCTATCTATCTATCTATCTATCTATCTATCTATCTATCTATCTATCTCCTATCTATCTATCTATCTATCTATCTATCTATCTATCTATCTATCTATCTATGTTTCTATCTTTCCAGGAGAATAAGTCGCCATATGTTTTTATGACTCAACATTAAAAACATTACCTCTTTGGTCCCACCATGATAGGCCCCTTTGCAGCCAGCCAGTACCCTGTGGATACCTACTGTCCAGACATGGATGATATTTCCTTTTGAAGACCTTTCTGCCTTAGCTTAAAGCAACTCTGTACCCACAATCTGGCCACGCCAATTTGACACAGGGCTGCATGTTTAAAAGTAGTTTTTTAGGACAATAACTACATCACCTGCCAAACGGACCCCAGGACAGATCTTGGATTAAAAGCAGCTATCCGAGGGTACAAGTAGTTGGGGTGGGGGCAGATTGTGGGTACAGAGTCACTTTAAAGTGACACTGTCACCCCCAATAATCATTTTTTAATCTTTACAGGTGTGTGTAACCCGCCTATATCTCTCTGCATACCTGTAATTATTTTTCTGTTTCATGAGGTGGCTTTGCCTGAAATTGTAATTTGGCCGAGTATCTTCTAGCGCCACTGGGCGGGGCTTGGTCCCTGAAGCGCCACATAGCCCCGCCCATTACAGCGCCGTTGACCCCGCTGCCGCTCCGTTTTGAGGCCTCCTTGACGTGCACGTCCACATCTCCCACCGTCTTCCGCGTGCGGGAGCGTCATGTGGCGCGCAGGCGCAGAAGGTGACCGCCAAGTCACCCACAGCCGGGCTGTGCGTGCGGTCGCACAGCCCGCCGATTACACCGGCCGCACCGTCCCTTGTTGTTTGGGACTCTCCGGAGGCCTCGCTGCGGCTGTGAAACCCTCCTCACAGCCAGCAGCGAGGCGCAGACATAGTGCGCAGGCGCACTGCGGCGGTCCCTTTCGGCACATGCGTAGTGCGCGGCGGACGCCGCAGTGCGCCTGCGCACTATGTCTGCGCCTCGCTGCTGGCTGTGAGGAGGATTTCACAGCCGCAGCGAGGCCTCCGGAGAGTCCCAAACAACAAGGGACGGTGCGGCCGGTGTAATCGGCCGGCTGTGCGACCGCACGCACAGTCCGGCTGTGGGTGACCCGGCGGTCACCTTCTGCGCCTGCGCATGATGCTCCCGCACGCGGAAGACGGCGGGAGATGTGGACGCGCACGTCAAGGAGGCCTCAAAACGGAGCGGCGGCCGGGACATATGACGTGCCCAAGGGGGCGGGGCTATGTGGCGCTTCAGGGACCAAGCCCCGTCCAGTGGCGCTAGAAGATACTCGGCCAAATTACAATTTCAGGCAAAGCCACCTCATGAAACAGAAAAATAATTACAGGTATGCAGAGAGATATAGGCGGGTTACACACACCTGTAAAGATTGAAAAATTATTATTGGGGGTGACAGTGTCACTTTAAATCCTTATGGCTTCTAATTGGAATCAAACATTGACTTGAAGGGAAACCACCTCTAAAAGGTGGTGTCAAGGACCATCTTTGCATGTGCTTCTTCTGTATCACCCACTAAAGCATATAGCTACCACCTATATGGAACACCCTAGTTTTATTTGAAAAAAGACTGACCAAAAGACTGATGGAAATACTATGTGTGAACATAGCCATAATCAAAAATTCCAGGGGTTAAGACAAGTAAGACAAGACTCAAGATATTCATCTACTCCAAAACATGTTGATTTGCAAGGTTCCTGGTGGCATGTGACTCACCAGCTCATTCCACTACAACCAATATTTTGTTTATTTACACCATTTTGGTCGCTGACTCACCGAACCTCTGGGATGTTTCTTAACGAAAAAAAAGTTTCACGTGCAAAAATAGTTTTACAAACTTGGAAATCACTTGTCATTGGCATCGTGCTTTACAACGAGGCTTCCCAAACACGGACTGTAGTAAAGTGAATAATAACATTGCCCATTACGGCCCAGGTCCCCTTTTGAGTTTTACTCCTTCAATTCCCAACATCATTTGTCTTTGAAGAGTCACTGCTCGGAAGTGTCTTTACGTGCACGGGGGCTTGTCATTGTTCTCGCTGTTATTTTGCATGATTTTAGTTGTGGATTTAAGGAATAAGTGTGGGAAACCCATGATGATCTTTTAAACAGGAAATGGGCTGAACCTAAGCTTTCCTGTTTTACTATTGTTCAGAAGAGCCCAAGGGAAACAGCGTAGAAGTGGTGCCAGAAATGAAGCGGTGTCCTTTACAGCAAAACACATTCAGATCACCAGGATGGCTATCAGGGAAATACATTACTTGTATCGCCAGGTCCTAGTAAGAGAGTAGGAAGGGGGGGGGGGGGGGGGCTGTATTTGCATAGCAAGCAAGAAGTAAGAACTGGGTAAATATTACAAAATCTTTATTGCTTTCTTATCTTATAATGTCACCGGGACAATTGTCCTTTGCCCCTTCCATTGATTACTATAGGAAGGGTTAGAGTAAGACTGTATTCACAACATGCTGCATATTTACTGCACCAGGCAACTTCCCAATGCAAACTGTAACCATAGGACCCCATTGACCCGAAGGACCAGTGTCCTTTTGGCCTCCATTGTGGTGATAGCCATATACCGTCACGATGATGGACCTTTTTTATGTTTGGGAAAGATAGTGGGTTGCCAGGTGTACTTTTTTTAAGGTTGTGCCAAATTACGGATGTTTGTCAATGTATGGCTATTCTTTGGCGGTATCAGATATAGCTCTGATGTATACCAGAAAACTGCCATATTAAAGGGAACCTGTACCCCCCGTGCCGGGGTGACAGGCTCCCGACCCCCCGTTAGAGCCCCATATACTTACCTAATCCCGCCGGGTCCCGCTTCTGGAGGTGGTCGGGTGACGGAGATCTCAGCCGCTGCAGCCCGGCGCGCGCGCTGAGAGATGAGTCCAACACCCATAGAGAATGACAGGAGAGTCCAGCGCTCCGTCATTCTCTATGGGTGTTGGACTCATCTCTCAGCGCGCGCGTCGGGCTGCAGCGGCTGAGATCTCCATCACCCGACCACCTTCAGAAGCGGGACCCGGCGGGATTAGGTGAGTATATGGGGCTCTAACGGGGGGTCGGGAGCCTGTCACCCCGGCACGGGGGGTGACAGGTTCCCTTTAAATCCTCTGACTTCTTCTCACATGGCCACATGAATCACTATAAAAGAAGGAAGGAAAAATGGCTCCCAGATGCCCCTGGCAAGATTCATTTAACCCCTTAAAGTGGCCTTTCCACCTGGGATATTTATGCCCTATCCAAAGTGTGCACAAGATAGGGCATAACTAAAGCCCCTATTACACAATTCGATCTCTAGGAGCAAGCAATCGCCAATATGTCAGGTCAGTGCTCGCTCTCCGCTCCCTCCCCGCTGCCAGCTCCATTACACGCTCTGACAGCGAGAGGATAAGTACAAGGGGGGGGGGGGGGAGGCTCAGGGTGCTGCACGGGGCCCAAGCGGTCAGACCACCCTCAATCCATTAATGTCCTATTACACAGAGATATTATCGTTTAAAAATTCGGTAAAACGATCGAAAATGAGCGATTATCTATCCGTGTTATAACAACCAGCGATCAAACAACAAATGAAAAATTGTTCATTTTTGTTTTTCAACATGTTGAAAAATTATCGTTGGTAGTTCGCCGATTGTTTGCATATCTGTTTGTGTAATAAGTCGCTCACCAATAAAACATGCTGTGTGGGTCGTCCTGAGGAACGATTAGTGACCGTTAAACGGTGTAAAAACGGTCGTTCATAATAGTAATTGATGAATGTAATAACCTCAGAATTTCTTTTTGTGCCGAAAATAGGTTTGGCTATATACCTAGGCTTGCCCCAAGGTTAAAACTTAACTTTTATTTTATTACGGTAAAATCTGTGATTTCCAGTGTGTATACAGTGCTAGATTAAAATAGCTTCACGATGACCTTGAATAGTCTTGCTATTACTCAATTTCCTTCTATTGGCAACAGGTACTGGTATGGATAAGGAGTATTGTTATGGTCAATCAGGCTACTGTGTTTTGGCATAGCTGGCAACAGGTTAACAGCTTGATTAAAGCTACTATAACATGCGGAGTTACTCCATCTCCATGTATACCGCTTTATGGTCAATCAAACTGATTGCTGTATTGTATCATTTTGTTGCGAGTCATTTCCCTCAGTAGTATGCTGAATGACTCACTGCAACGGGGCGCCATATCTCTCTCTGTGGTTCTTCGCATGCAGGATCGGGGACTGTCAGTCTTATGAGGCTTATAGCCAAAGCGCTCTTTGGCCATGTTCCCACATTGTAAGACACCAGCTGTTCCGTGACCCGGTGGCCGGTGTCAGAGGAGATCATCCCGGCCGGTACTGCAGTACCGAAATTGTTGCAGTGTTTTACCCACGTACATGAGTCCACATGGGCATTTTGCTGCATAAATTATGCCCTTGGATTGGCAATTAATGAATTCTTTTGTGAAAGACAGGGCTTTCATTTGGACATTAGGGCAGAACCAAAAAGTTGAAACATGTTGAAAGAGTTTTTTTTTTTTTTTACATTTTTACATTTTTATGCCTTTTGAGGTATAGTGTTATTTTAAAATCAAGTCCTAAATGGGCTTCCCTTCCAAATGGTCACTTTGATATACGACACAAGTAGTTTTGAGCGATCGGGGAAGGATTAGCCTTACAGTTTGGTTTGGCTGCTTTGTAACTTGTGTCACCCAAAAGTTACTTAGCTGGAGCCAGGAGCAATATCCTGAGCAGGTCTCAGTTCTGGAGTACCACAGTCATCCATTGAAATAAACTGAAGTCACTAAATGTGAAAGGACTCAGAGGTTTGGATATTGATAACGCCTGGTCTGGTCTGTAGGTATATAGGCTCATGACTATCACTGACGAAAAATTCCTGAAATACAGTATTGTTGTGCACAGACCCAACCTAAGATAACTATTGGTTGTAAAGATTTAAAAAAAAAATAGTATTTATAAAACGTTAGGTGCAAATGTGCAATCCATGAATCATATGAAGCAATGTATACAATGCAGTAATACTTTATTACATACTATCACATGTTCTGTATATCTCCTGTACTTTGGAATTTTATGCACAGATTTAGATAAGGGGAGATGGAAACCTGGGCCGGGCTCATAAAAATAGGTGTAGATATGGAGGGAAAAATATTGTAAAACATTTATGTTAGTATACGGTACATGTACATTATAGCGTGCATTGACACAATTATAAAGGTCAGTTTTACGGGATAGCATTTCAAATCGATGATGTTTTCTGTGTGGGCCATTAAAATAGCCAAGGAAATAGAGATGAGTGAATAAAAATCATTTCCACTGATTTGGGTTGGAAAGCTGAGTCAGATTGGTACAGGAGCAGTGACTCCTGTCAAAAAACAGGTGCCCCTGCTCCTGTACACTAAGCAGTAAGGCCTATACTGTATGCCTCACCACTCAGTTGACATTCACTGAATGTTGTGAGTGTAAGTGACACTGACATTCACATGACTGCTTACCCCTGGGTGGGACACATTTGTAGGGCTGGGTAAATGTAACTGATACAGCAAGTCGAGGCAAACAGCATGTGCCTCTCTGCTCAGTATACAGGAGCAGGAGCTCATGTCTTTGACTAAAGTCCCTGCTCCTGTACAGTGCAATATGTCCAAAATGAGTCTCAAAAGATACAGACAAATATACATTTTTCAGGAACTTGAAGTAAATTTGATTTGGCGCAAAAACATGCTATTATGTACCCATAATACACACAAGTAATCCTGCCCTACATGCCCATTACTAACAATAAGTAAAAAGAGGGCAATAGAATATTTTTTTATTCATCTTTCATCCTTAGGATCATCTGTTAATATCAGACCAGAGGAAATCCAACTCCAGCCATCCCCATTAAACAGCTGATTGATGAAGCCAAGAGGCACCATGTCCCCTTTATTGTTTACTAGGCAGAGCGCCAAACTTTTGCCAGGTACTGCAGCCTCATCCAATTTACTGTACTTGAACTAAATGCAATAGCAGCCCCTTCAGTCATATGATTGTCAGGGAGGTGTCAGGGATACTAGACTCTCACCAATCCCATGCATAGACCATCAACTTTGTAGTCTTGGAAAAGTTTTTTGAAGGAACTTTCAATTCTTATTTAATATACAATATGTGGATGATCCTGAAAAAAAAAAGTGTCTGTTGTTCTGGAGAACCATTATGTCCATGCTTTAGGGGCGCTGCGGCACTGTCCCAGAGATTGGCTGAGCGGCCTGTGATTTCAGACACTGCGGGGAGCTGGCCGAAGCTAACAGGATATCAAGGTATGTAGGAGTTAGTTTTTTTTACAAGGGCTGCAAGGTCATCGCTAATGTCCATGCAGCCCTTACTGCCCAATTATCGGGCAGTGTATGGGCTCAGTAAGCAAGTACTGATCTTTTAGATCGGTGCTTGTTTACAAAAAACCTCATAGGGCCTTGTAATAGGGCCCTTCAACTGAGAAACATCCACTCATCCAATGGTAACTATGTAATTCTTCTTATTGCCTAGATTTCTACCAAAAGCTACAGTTGACCGCCAGGATTCCAGCACACTTTCATGTTCATCATATCATCTGAAGGTCAAGTGTTCTTAGTTACATAGTCAATGAAAGCATTGACTACCCACATGTTCTATACTAAGAATGAGCAGTCGTCAGTAGAATATTCCCAACTAACAAGGACAACCTCTTTAATAGGTCAGAATTAGAGATGAGCGAACCGGGTTCGGGTTCGAGCCCATCCGAAACCGAACGATCGGCATTTGATTAGCTGGGGCTGCTGAACTTGGATAAAGCTCTAATGTTGTCTGGAAAACATGAATACAGCCAATGACTATATCCATGTTTTCCACATAGCCTTAGGGCTTTATCCAAGTTCAGCAGCCACCACTAATCAAATGCCGAAAGTTCGGGTTCGGATGGACTCGAGCATGCTTGGCGTTCGCTCATCTCTAGTCAGAATCTTTATTGTGATGTAAGTCTTTCTTGTTCTGTTGACCTAACATATCTGTATGCCATTGGAGGCATTGTTGTTGTCAGCTGTATAGCCAAGAGCACTCTAACATGTATACCCTCTTTTGGATGAAAGGAACAAATCTCAGTATATATGAAGTAACCTGAGATTGTGTGTAAAAGGCTCACACAGATCAAGTTGCAGTTTTTTGCATTAAAACATTGGCGTGCAGCAATAATCAGATGTCATCTTGGTACCTGCCGTATCTCTGATCTCCACATCCACTTTCTGTATTTTGGAAATGTTCTGGGAAAAGAAGAAGTGTGGGAGAGTTATTGCTATCGGAGAAGTCTTAGCGCACCCATCTTGAGATGTCACAACTGTTTAAGACTCAACCTTTTGATCAAATAAACTTCTTTTCTTCGAAATTTTCTCGTCGTGACTCCTTCTAAGCTGTTTACACCTTCTTTGAGTCATTTGAGACACGTTGGTTGTTCGGGATACATTGCCAGCAGTTAGAGCCTTGCATATCAAGTTGTCAGGTGGCGTATCCATAGCATCTGGATCACTCAGCTCAAGCTTGGATTGGCACTGAACTATGGGCAAAGATGGACAGAACACATAACAATACTTAGACATAGCACTTAAAGGGGTTGTCCAGGTTTAGAAAAACATGGCCACTTTCTTCCAGAAATATCACCACTCTTGTCCTCAGTTTAGGTGTGGGTTTTGCAGCTCGATTCCATCGACCTGAATGGAGTTGAATTGTTATACCACACACGACTTGAGGACAGGGGTGGCGCTGTTTTCTGCAAGGAAGTAGCTGTGCTTTTTCTAATCCTGGATAACCCCTTTATTTTCTTCTTCAATGGTTAGACGGTGACAAACCACTGATAGACCCCATGAAAGCACAAAAATATTGCGTATATTGCGAAGTCCAGCATCTGCTATGTAAAGGCTTCTATGTTCAGTAGACTTTTAAAGAAAATGTACCACCCAGGACATTGCTTTTTTTTACATTACCCGATCGGCACTTGCATGGGGATTCCAGTGTCGCTGATCTTTTTTCAAAATGCCGTCCGGTTCCCGCTCTTAGCTGTGCACCTGTGAGCATTAGAGATGAGCGAACCTTGAGCATGCTCGAGTCTATCCGAACCCGAGCATTCGGCATAGCGGGGGCTGCTGAACTTGGATAAAGCCCTAAGGCTATGTGGAAAACATATTCATGTATTAATGTTTTCCAGACAGCTTAAGAGCTTTATCTAACTTCAGCAGCCCCAGCTATGCCAAATGCTCGGGTTCGGATAGACTCGAGCATGCTCGAGGTTCGCTCATCTCTAGTGGACATACTTGACCACTGTTCTAATCAAAAGGAGAATATGGGACCTTTGTCCTTATGATTGATGATCAAATACCTGTAGATAGTTGATAAGTGTCTGTGTTAGAAAAACCCCTTTAAGGTTTTAGTTTATTAAAGTGTTAGCCTGTGGTACCCTAGGTCATCAGAGAAAATAACGATGACATGTGCAACATGGTCTCCATTCATTGTCCAGCAGACCCCATTGACTGCTGAATGCTGTCATCAAATCTGCCAAAATTCCAACACAGGCCCCAAAGGGCAATGGGAAGATAGCCTCCAAGCTATGCAAAGAGTACATACCCAGTTATGCTGTTATCACTGCACTCACAGGTCAGTATTAGTAAGAACTAAAGGCTCCCATACACAGTGTATAAATGTCAGCTATAAGGGGGCTTTCTAACTGGACAGATGATATCAGGGGATAGAAGGATCAGACATGTAGGATTCCAACTCCATATCCTTCTGATCTCCCTGGTGATAGGCCACCATCAGAGCGAGGGTGACTTAATCCTCTCTTTGTTAAAAATACATGCATGCCCGGCCGAGCACGCATGTGTATGCAAAGGCCGAGAACAGAGTCAGTCGGCCAACCAAGCCAACAGCTATTAAAGGTGTATGCCCACTGTAAAGGGATTAGCTCATGGGATCACCGCCTCCTGGGCCAGCTGGACGCTTTTGGCAAATAAGGTGCAACTGTCCGCAACCAGTTTTGGCCACTAACTAAACTGCTCAGAACTAACTGCACAGAGCTGAGCCTAGTGCACAACTCTCAAACAAAATGTACAACACTTGGCAACTCGCAGTATGTTTATCCTGGGAACAGAGCGAGCCCTGATCTTGTGCGCTGTCTGCCCTTTTATAGTCCACTTCAGCCTTAAGGTCCTGTTACACGGAATGATTATCGGCTGATATCTTCCATTACGGCCGATTATTGTTCTGGCAACGATCAGCCGGCGTAAACGATGTTGGCTGATCGTTGCAGTTGTTTGTCTTTCAACATGTTGAAAGACAAACGACTCATATAGCAACGATCTGCTGCCGTCGCTCCGCAGACTGCTGCTATATGCTATGGGCTGCCCGGATGATCACGAAGCGATCACCCGGGCAGAGTCCCTTCCAATACCTGGAGGGGCTAAGAGCCCTATTACATGGGCCAATATTTAAGAGCAAGATAGTCTATCGTGACGGATGATCATTGCCTACTATGGCCTATTACACTAAACGATTATTGGCCAGAACAGCCGGTAATCGGCCAAGTATGGCCGATAATCGCTTCACGTAATAGTACCCTAAGTGGAGTAGGAACCCAACCATCTCTCCCGTACTCCAAAGCAGCCAGGTCCTATTTTCCGCTCTTTGCCAAACCTATAGCAAGGAAATAGACCTTCCATGCTATCCACAATCCCTGGCTGCTTTTTAACACACATATGACAGGAACCTTGGTGAAACACACGCTCCTTCCATCACTTTACCCCTGGTCCTGTCCCACCACATAGACATACCAGTTGTCAGCCATTACTTGGTCACACTCTTTCATTCGACTAGATGAGAACAACCAGCTTTGTGGGTATTTGGGAGGCAGCATACTGTATGTGCCAGCAGCGAAGGATTTCCACCACCAGCATCCATTGTGGTTGTTTGATGCTCATATTTCGGCCCCTGGACCCATGGTGGGCCAGTTTGTGCATGTAATATATTCAGTATTTTAGAGAATCAGGTTATTATAAAGTAATCTTTTCAATGTCTTTTTCTATATCAATTATTTTTAGAAACCCACATTGGCTTGGAGGGTTTTCTGGAACAGTGGTGGGTAAGGTTTTCTGCAAGTCACATACAGTACCTTAGCATATAACAATAGAGTACATGACAAAGAAAGGACTTATGTTTACAGGAAATAATCAGGACATCAGATATCTTAGTAACTCGGTTAATTTTCATCAGAGACTGATAAGATTTCTGCTTGACAAGAAGTTAAACAGGAGAAAAAAGAAAACACCACAAACCGAAGCTGATTAAATAGTTCAATGCACTAAAAGCATTTAAGATATAAAACAAATAGACTTTATGACTTTTTTTTAATGATATGTTCTCTTTGTTTCTTTTGCATGGGTCTCCTATAAATAGAAGTTTACTTGACACTTTTTCACATAGGGTGAAGCAACAATCCTGTTTTTCAATCAATTGTTTTCAATTGAGACACAAAAGATTAGTGCTAGGTGGCGCTGTGACTTAAAGGAGAAGTCAAAGAAGCAAAAAATCACCATGGGCAGGGTTTGTATGGGGGGGGGGGGGGGGATAAAAAAGCCAATACGCTTACCGCTCCCCAAGCCCACGCTGTGCTGCATCACAGTTCTCCCGGACCCCGTCGGCTGCCATCTTCTCCTGGGTTTTAGGTACGTCACGACACGTGTTTAACATTACAGATGGGTGGGATATAGCTCACTCAGCCATTCAGTGGGTGCAGCGGTGTCCCACCCCAGTCACTGACTGGCTGAGCGGGGCATCCATCAACCGAGTCGTGACATCGCCAGCGGGGAGCTAACAAGACAGCTGGTGGGGTCCAGGAGCGGGATGTGGCACTACACGGACACTGGGACAGGTGGCTATGACTTCTTTTTTATGTTACCCCACTTCCAGCCCGAAAAAAATGTTTGGGCCTGGCGCCACTGGCAATATGACAACAAGAACATACCAATATCCAGCAGTTCAAATTCATCTCAAATTCCTCTTTCTGGACTGTGTTACTTCACACAGGGCCACATGCATCTTTCAGTTCTTGCTGTCTATCTGGTGACATCCTCCTTCAGACCCTGGCTACCTGACTCTACAGGTCTTACTAAGCAGTTACTAAGAGTTGCTTTGAGATTTTCTGGCTGGAAGGGGTTTAATGTCTTGTCAGGCCCTCGGAGAGCCAGACACTGATGCAGGAGCAGTGGTGGTGGCACTGAATGGAATTACCATGGGAAAAACATGAAGATGGGATTGGCAGGAGAGACTGCCGTTCTGAGAGCCATGGAGAGAAGATACAGTGGTCCTTCAACATACAATATTAATTGGTTCCAGGACGACCATTGTATGTTGAAAATATTGTATGTTGAGACCAAAATTCTATTGAAAACAGGCCCAGGTAAAGAGCAGTACAGGACATGTAGTATCACGGTATACTCTGGGGGATCACTACTAGACAGTCAACCAGTGCAGGAATTTCATTAATACTGTAGTAAAATGGCCAGTGTCATTGGTTGATCATCTAGTTATTCACATGCGGCGCAGATCTGGACTGTCTGTAGCATTGTATGTTCAGTCTGGTCTCAAGTTACGATTCAGTTAAGGTCCAGAAAGGAACATTGTATGTTGAAAATATTGTATCTTGAGGTCATTGTAAGTTGAGGGATCACTGTATCTGTATGGAGAAATGAAGATAGGCTAATGTACTGTAAGCAGTAGACAGACAGGATTTGGTCCTGGGAACTGATAGTAAGACCTATCTGTGCATAGAGTCATGGACTTCTGGGGCACTGGAACAACTCTTGGAGCTACTTCTTATCCTTTTGATTGTTAGGATCTAAGGTCTCTGGAAAAGGTATGTAATTTGCAAGTTTCCTACTTATTACCTGTACGGATGGTACCCCCTGTTGTTAGGACTTGGACTGGAATTATAATTGAACTGTTGGAAATGAACAGTTTTCCATTTTAATGCTCAAGGGAGGTTGAGATACTTGAATGGAATCAAAGTAGTTGCCACCATGATCCTTGGAGGTGCCAGTTGACTCCCCCAGACTACTGGTGAGCCCATGGTGCCATAGAAAGGATATTATTGAAGTTCAGTCTCGGCACTCACCATAATGCTTTATAATGTTTATAGTAAAAAAAAAGTTCATCACAAAATACCACGGCAACAGGACGTTTCGGCGTCAAGCCTTCCTCAACTGGGATAGGCTGCATAGCCTGCAGTAACCTTGGTGAAGCTACTTGGCTCTGCAATGCTGGAACATCCATCAAATACTGGAATCAGGGGTCTGAGGACCATGATCCTCATCACTTGTAATCAGGCCCGCTTCTGCCATGAGGCGGAATGAGCCTTCTGCCTCAGGCGGCAGATTTTGCGGTCTGGCAGGTGGGCGGCATTATGTCCCCCCTGCTGTCATTTTTGTTAAGTATCACTTAACAAAAATGACAGCGGCCGCTCACCTGTCCCGTCGCCCGCATTCTCCACATCCCGTCAGATCCCGCGATGTCACCCTGCAGCTGTCACGGACCTCCAGGCTGTGGTGAGTGGCCGGGGTCGGTGGGGGACGCGCTGGGGTGATCGGGTCGTGCGAGACCCGATCACCCCACTCACTCACCACAGCATGGAGGTCCGTGACAGCTGCAGGGTGACGTAGTGGGACCTGACGGGATGTGGAGACAACGGAGAGCGCGGGCCGGCTGCGGCGTGGGACAGGTAAGCGGCTGGCTGCGGGGCGGGGGAGATACCGGCCATCACTCGGGGCGGCCGCCTGAGGTTTGCCTCAGGCGGCAGAAACCCCAGAATCGGCCCTGCTTGTAATGAGGGAATGGTTTAAAATCAGGGGAAGGTATTGGTACAGCTAAATCGACCACATGCACTGTGTTATACTCTCAAACATGCGGCCCCTGAGTCTGGTTTACCAAGTGACGTACTCATACTTGTGCAGCTGGGATTAACTCATCAAACATACTAATCTACGAGAAACGCAACTTATTTTCTCCCTATGCAAACGCAACTTCTTAAACTTCCTCTAAACAATGAGTCTAGCAGAAGAGATCGGCAAAGAATCTATTACCCATATAACAGTTAAATAGGTTGTGGTCACAGAGGGAGGAAACCAATTCTAGCAACACAGCGACTATTCTGATTTGCATGTTTGCTCAGAACTGGTGTTAGTAGCTGAAAGAAAATGCATTCTGGGAAAGCTGTGGTAAAGCATGTGCTTAGAGGATATGTTTGTATGTGAGGTTATGTGGCTTAAGAATATTAGCGCTCTATTAGAAAATTGCAAAATGCTAAGATGTAAGTTACGTCTATGTAATAAATACAGTTCGACTGAATTTCGGATTTCTTTGGATTTCATAGTTTTAAGCATCTATATGATACGGGGGTAGTGTATTTAGTTGAATTTTGGGCTCTACATGTCAGTAACATCATTATCTTTTCAATATCTCAGTCTTTTTTTTTTTTTTTTACTTCAATATTCACCATTACAGGGTCTATGCAGGAAATTCACCATTACAGGGTCTATGCAGGAAAAAGGTCACAAATGCAGTGAAGGAGCAGCAGTAGTCATTGGAGGCCAGGGGAGGTCCAGCAATAGTCATTTGAGGCCAGTACAGGAGCAGCAGTAGTCAACATGGAGGCCAGGCAGGAGCAGCAGTAGCCAACATGGAGGCCAGGCAGGAGCAGCAGTAGCCAACATGGAGGCCAGGCAGGATCAGCAGTAGCCAACATGGAGGCCAGGCAGGAGCAGCAGTAGCCAACATGGAGGCCAGGTAGGAGCAGCAGTAGTCAACGTGGATGCCAGTGAAGGCCCAGCAGTAGCCAACAAGGAGGGAGGGGCAGGCACACCAGTAGTCAACCTAGATTCCAGTTAAGGCCCAGCAGTAGCCAACATGGAGGCAAGGGCAGGCACACCAGTAGTCAACCTGGATGCCAGTTAAGGCCCAGCAGTAGCCAACCAGGAGGCAAGGGCAGGCACACCAGTAGTCAACCTGGATGTCAGTTAAGGCCCAGCAGTAGCCAACAAGGAGGCAAGAGCAGGCACAGATGTTTCTCACTAATCGAATACTTGTTCCCATAGACTTTAATGGGATCGAATATTCGATCGAATATTCCAATATTCGCGGGATATTCGAATATTTGAATATCTCACTATTCGCTCATCACTAGTCAACATGGATGCCAGTTAAGGCCCAGCAGTAGCCAATATGGAGGCCGGTGAACGCACAGCAGTAGTCAACATGGATACCAGTTAAGGCCCAGCAGTAGCCAATATGGAGGCCGGTGAACGCACAGCAGTAGTCAACATGGATGCCAGTTAAGGCAAAGCAGTAGCCAACATGGAGGCCAGTACAGGAGCAGCAGTAGTCAACATGGAGGCAAGGGCAGGCACAGCAGTAGTCAACATGGATGCCAGTTAAGGCCCAGCAGTAGTCAATATGGAGGCAAGGGCAGGCACAGCAGTAGTCAACATGGAGGCCAGTTAAGGCCCACCAGTAGCCAATATGGAGGCCAGTGAAGGCACAGCAGTAGTCAACATGGAAGCCAGTTAAGGCACAGCAGTAGCCAACTAGGAGGCCAGTACAGGAGCAGCGGTAGTCAACATGGAGGCAAGGGCAGGCACAGCAGTAGCTAATATGGAGGCCAGTGAAGGCCCAGCAGTAGCCAATATGGAGGCCAGTGAAGGCCCAGCAGTAGCCAAGAAGGAGGCCAGTGAAGGCCCAGCAGTAGCCAAGATGGAGGCCAGGGCAGGAGTAGCATTTGTAATGGGGTTACATGAGCAGCAGAAGCTGAATAATGAGGTCCATGGACAGGCGAGAGGTAGCAGGGCAGCAGGAATGGTGGAGTGACCAGTAAGGTCTAGTTAACATATAGGCCATAATAGATGCAGAAAAGGTCCTACATCTTGGTGACAACAGGACCAAATCCTACTCTGTGGTATCAGGAGCAGGTGTCAGAAAGTCCTTATCTATCCATGTGGCGTTCATTTTGATGAAAGTCAGATGTTCCACACTATCACAGAACAATCTGGTTCTCCTGGGACTGACAATATGACCTGCTGCACTGAAAACTCGCTCGGATGACACACTGCTGGCCGGACAGGAGAGTATGTCCAAAGCAAATTCAGCGAGTTGTGGCCAGACATCTAATTTTCCCACCAAGTAGTCCAGGGGTTCTGGCACGTTAGGTGGCAACAAAAAAAGTCCAAAAACACCTGGACTTGCTGTTTGAGGTGTGCCGCCATGTCCTGCTGCTGTGCGGGTTCACCTGCTCCCCCGGCCTGTGGCTGCATGAAAGCGTGCATCATGGACATCAGGCTCAGACTGATGCCGCTGCTCATGCCACCCAAGCTGCTAGAGGAGCATGTGGAGGAGGCAGCGCTGCTGGTGTGGCCCTGGTGGGAATGGTGTGAATGAGAGCGCTGTGTTCCAAAGGCTGCCACTAACAGTGCACCTAGCTCCTCTCTATAATAATTAATTTTTTCCTCCCATTGGGAAGGGTGAATCAGCTTGTTGCGATACCGTGGGTCCAGTAGTGTGGCCAGCCAGAACTCGTCCCGTTGACGAATCCTTTGCAAGCTTGGGTCAGCCCGAAAGCATATCAAAATGCGCTTAGCCATTTCCACCAGGGAGTGGAAAGGAATCCCTGCCTCCGTCTCCACAGTATACTGCCAATGGGTACTGCCTCCATCCTCTTCACCCTCCTCATAGCCCTGCATATCCTCCTTTGGCCCCCACGTGGTCATGTGTGGACCGCTTCTCTTAAAGCAATACCGACGTCACACAGGGGGTGGGCTAGTGCAAGATCCCTGCTGATTGGATGTGTTCCGGGCATCATAGGAAAGAGCTTTTCCTGCCTGGAACACTTCCTGCTTTCTAGAATGGCGGCTGCCATTTTAGAAAGCAAGGGAAAAAAAGAAAAAAAAATTGGAGCAAATTTCCAAAAATCCGAATCCGATCGCACTCGGATTTTTCGAAAAATCCGAACCTGATCCCATATCGGCCGAACCGGTTCGCAACTCTCTAGTAATAAAGTTATGCATACGCTTAAAGGGGAACTCCATAAAAAAAAACTCTAGTCTTTCAGTACTTATCAGCTGCTGTATGTCCTGCAGAAAGTGGTATATTCTTTCCAGTCTGACACAGTGCTCTTTGCTGCCACCTCTGTCCATGTCAGGAACTGTCCAAAACAGAAGCTTTCTATAGGGATTTGCTACTGTTCTGGACAGTTCCTGAGATGGACGGAGGTGGTAGTACAGAGCAATGTGTCACACTGGAGAGAATACACCATTTCCTGCAGGACATACATCAGCTGATAAGCACTGAAAGACTGGAGATTTTATAATAGAAGCACTTTCTGGCACCATTTTTTTCCCCCACTGGAGTTCACCTTTAAGTACATGTCTATTCTTGTGTATGTGTAGTAAATCTTCTGTACCTCGGTATCCAATAGTCCAGACTGTCTAATAGCACTTGTTTAGGATCAAAAACATCTTATCTGGTGGTTTCACACTGGCTATCCCTGCAGTTTTCTTTATCCCAGATGTTTCTTTAACCCCTTCAAGACCAAGCCTTATTTGCACCTAAAAGACCAGGCTCATTTTTCAAAATCTGACCTGTCTCACTTTATGCGCTTATAGCTCAGTGATGCTTTAACGTATGCTAGCGATTCGTCACATATGGCACTTTATATTAGTGGCAAAATTTGGTCACTGTGTGATATCAAAATATCATGAAAAATTAAAAAAATTAGCATTTTATAAACTTTGAAATTCTCTGCTTCTAAAAAAGAAAGTCGTATCACATAAATTAGTTACTAAGTCACATTACCGATATGTCCTCTTTATTCTGGCTTCATTTCATAAACATATTTTACTTTTTTAGGGTGTTACGGGGCTTAGAAATTTATCAGCAAATTACCACATTTTCGTGAAAGTTTCCAAAACTGATTTTTTTAGGGACCAGTTCTTTTTTTAAGTTGATTTAGGAGGTTTGTATACTGGAAACCCCCATAAGTGACCCCATTTTGGAAACTACACACCTTAAAGAATTAATCTAGCATTTTAACCCTACAGGGGCTGGAGGAAAGTATTCACCATTAGGCCATAAAAAATGAAAAATTAAAATTTTCCAATAATATATACGTTTAGATTAAAGTTTCTCATTTTCAAAAGGAATATGAGAGAAAAAGTACCCCAAAATTTGTAACGCAGGTTCTCTTGAGTACTACGGTACCCCATATGTGGGCGTAAACCACTGTATGGGCACACAGCCGGGCTCAGAAGGGAAGGAGCGCCAATTAGCTTTTCAATTGCAGATTTTGCTGAAGTTTTCGAGCGCCAGGTGCATTTGCAGAGCCCCTGTAGTGTCAGCAGAGAGAAAAAACCCCATAAGTCACCCCATTTTGGAAAGTGCACCCCTCAAAGAATTCATCTTGGGGTAGGGTGAGCATTTTGACCCCACAGGTGTTAGAGGAAAGTATTCAAAATTAGACAGTAAAAATTAAAAACTCAAATTTTTTCAATAATATGTTTGTTTAGTTTGAAATTTCTCAATTTCACGAGGAACAAGAAAAAAAAGTACCCCAAAATTTGTAACGCTGGTTCTCCTGAGTAAAAAGGTACCTCATATGTGGGCATAAACCACTGCATGGGCACACAGCAGGGCTCAGAAGGAAAGGAGCGCCAATTAGCTTTTTCAATGCAGATTTTGCTGAAGAAGTTTCTGAGCGCCAGGTGCGTTTGCAGTGCCCCTGTAGTGCCAGCGGAGTAAAATCTCGCCATAAGTCACCCCATTTTGGAAATTGCACCCCTCAAAGAATTCATTTTGGGGTGTGGTGAGCATTTTGACCCCACAGGTATTAGAGGAAAGTATTCAAAAGTAGACAGTAAAAATTAAAAACTTGAATTTTTCTTATAATATGTTCCTTTAGTTTGAAATTTCTCAATTTCACGAGGAACAGGAGAGAAAATTCACCCCACAATCTGTAACACAGGTTCTCCTGAGTAGAATGGTACCCCATATGTAGGCATAAACCCATGTATGGGCACACAGGCGGGCTCAGAAGGGAAGGAGCGCCAATTAGCATTTTCCATCCAGATTTTTCTGAAGAAGTTTCTGAGCGCCTGATGCGTTTGCAGAGCCCCTGTAATGTCTACAGAATAGAACCCCTCCAAAAGTCACCCCATTTTGGAAAGTACACCCCTCAAAGAATTCATCTTGGGGTAGGATGAGCATTTTGGCCCCACAGGTATTAGAGGAAAGTATTCAAAATTGGCCAGTAAAATCTGTAACGCAGGTTCTCCTGAGTACAACGGTACCCCATATGTGGGCATAAACGACTGTATGGGCACACAGCCGGGCTCAGAAGGGAAGAAGCGCCAATTTGCTGGAGCAAAAACGCAGCTAGTAATAGTTATCAGAATAGCGCAGTTACTAAAATAAAATATAAAAAAATGAGATTACAGGTAATGTGGGGTGGTTACGGACAGTCTGCGGTGGTTCCAGCAATTTGGCAATTATGGCAATTTGGGGTGGTCAGAGGCGACGTACTGTGGTCAGAGGCAAGGTGCGGTGGTCAGAGGCAAGGTGCGGTGGTCAGAGGCGATGTACTGTGGTCAGAGGCAAGGTGCGGTGGTCAGAGGCAAGGTGCGGTGGTCAGAGGCAAGGTGCGGTGGTCAGAGGCGACGTGCGGTGGTCAGAGGCGACGTGCGGTGGTTAAGGACAATCTGGGGGGTTACATGTAATCTGGCATGATTACGGGCAACCTGCGGTGGTTACGGGCAACCTGGAGGGGTTACAGACAATCTAGAATTGTTACGGATAGACTGAAGTGCTTATAGGTAATATGGGGTGGGTACATGTAATTTGGTGGTTACAGGCAATCTGGGGTGATTACGGACAATCTGGAGGGGGTCTCTGGCAACGTGCGGTGGTTACGGGCAACGTGCGGTGGTTACGGGCAACGTGCGGTGGTTACGTGCAATCTGACGTGATGACGGACAACCTGGGGTGGTTACTGGCAACCTGCGGTGGTTACATTAATCTGGGGGGGTTAGGGGTAATTTGGGAGTAAACTGCAATTATTACTATAATAAAAAGTGTGTGTTTTATTTATTTGTATGGTTTTTCACTTTTTGCACTTTTACACATTTATTTTCACTATATTACTATGATTACTGTGATATTTTCTATCACAGTAATCATAGTTCAGTGACAGAGACCAAATTGGTCTCTGTCACTTTAAATTTTCAGAGATGGCTGGTTGTGGAGCGCATGCACACTTCATAACCAGCCAGGATGCCGAAGTGGAAGGACCTCCCAGGATCAGGTGAGTATATGGGGAAGGGGGGGTGACTGGGGGGGGGGAGAGGCGACTTGGGGGGGGTGGACACATTACTTTTTATCCCCTGTCACCAATCATTCATGGTGACAGGGGATAAAAAGTGCTGGGGAGCACATGGCACAAGCGATCAGCGGTATACAGTATATACCGCTGATCGCTTGTACCGGGACCCCACAGGAGGGTCCCCGATCACTGCCCCATGTTCTCTGCTACCTCCGGTGGCGGAGAGCATGGGGCTTTGATTCATTTTTACATTACCATCGCTGTGAACAGATATACTCTGTTCACAGCGATGGTGGCGGACATCTTGGATCTGATGGCCGCCGGGGGAGGGAACGGGTTAGTGATCGGGGCACTAGGGGGGCTGATCTGGGGTCTGATTTTACTTATTTCATCTCCACGGTGAATCCACGGTGGGGGGAGATAAAGAGCAGCACCAGCACTGGCCCATTAGTGACCGCCGTATCGGCGGTCACTAAGGGGTTGATAGGGGTCTGCTGCGGGATCGCAGCTGATTCTCATTATCTCCGGTGCTGTACTCAGATGAGAGCGGGATCGCTATCTCTGCAGCGATCTCGCTCTCATCAGTAACCCTGTCAGTAACAGGAACGTATATATACATTCCTACTGCACAAAGTATGTGCAATAGGAACGTACATATACATGTTACTGACGTGAAGGGGTTAAATGGCATGGACAATATAAAGGGAGGACTTTGGTTTTGGCACAAAAAACGCCATGTGTGAAACCAGCAATAGTGTGACATATTATTAGACTAGATGTCTGAGATAATATAAGACTAGCTTCTTACTAAAAGTATAGTAGCCTCCAACATTCACCCACAACAATGTCAATTCATTCTGACACCACAGGGGGTTTCCCATCTCAACTAACATAGTTATAACTAGTGATGAGCGAGTACTAAAATGCTCGGGTGCCCGTTACTTGAGATGAGTATTTCCCGATACTCAAGTGCTCGTTTCGAGTAACGAACCCCATTAAAGTCAATGGGAGACATGAGCTTTTTTGCAGGAGACTCAAGTTCGGTAGAGGGAAGGTCGTGTGAAAACCTGTCAACCTCAGAAATTGATGGAAACACAACGGAAATGGACAGGAAACAGCAGGGGCAGCATGTCTGCATGCTTCTGAGGCTGCCTAATGGCACCATTGTGCCTAATTCTGTGCAACAGCCTGGTTAAAACAGAGGTAGGCATATGGACCACCCAAAAACTCAGCCTGACACAGCATGGCAGTGAGAACACAGGGAACAATTAAAAAAGAGATAGCATATCATGAACCAGCCAAAAATTTCAGCCTGACACAGCATGGCGGTGAGGACAGAGTGAACAAGGTAGAAAAAAAAAAAACAGCTGGCTTGTTGGCGGGGGTGAGATCGGCGTGCCCCCGGCAACCAGTCCCGCTCCTCCGCAGGCATAGTGTGACGTCAGAGCATGGCAGTGAGAACACAGAGAACAATAAAAAGTGAGTGAGAAAGCAAGTAAGCGTCCCGAAAATTAGGCCAGACACAGCATGGCATTGAGCACACAGAGAACCATTAAAAGTGAGTGAGTGAGGAAGCAAGTGAGCCCCCCAAAAATTGGAGTGAGTCCAGGGGCTGGGATATTTTGTGGACCCCCTTACAATGAGCAGTGAAGTTTTATAAAGGTGTACTACAAATCCCAGCAATACAGTGTAGTACCTATTAGTTTATGGGGGGCTGTACTGTACAATCTGGTAGTGGGTGGACCTAGATACATGCTGTGATACCCCCTTACAATAAGCAGTGAAGTTTTATAAAGGTGAACTACAAATCCCAGCAATACAGTTTAGTACCCACTAGTTTAGGGGGGGCTGTACGGTACTATCAGGTGCTGGCTGGACCTAGATACACGCTGTGATACCACCTTACAATGAGCAGTGAAGTTTTATAAAGGTGTACTACAAATCCCAGCAATCCAATGTAGAACAGCAGGACCACCAGCCCCAAAATCAAAAAAGAGTACACTGAGCACTTCTTAGGGGTCTGTATGCAACACCTAATGTCCCCTTTCTGCCAGCAGCTAATCACCACAGTGTGCTGGTGTAATCGTGGTAGCAGCACTGCAACTCCCAGCCAGTAGTCTGTAGTAATACTATTAAAAAATGATTTGAAGCCCTGAAAAGGTCTGTTTGTTTGTATTGCTAGTATATACCCTACCTACTGGAACGCTAAATCCTACACTGACACTCTCCCTCAGTAACGAGTACCATTGAGTACCCTAATACTTGATCGAGTACCAAGCTCGGACGAGCACGTTCGCTCATCACTAGTTATAACCATAGGACTCATTTTGTAAACTTTTCTCTTTCTCCTGATATGCTGCTCTTTCCCTTCTAATGTTGATTGCTTGTTGTCTAGGTTATCAACCACTGCTCTGCTCTAAAAGCAGTAGTCTGGCTGGTATAGTAGATGTATAGTGACATTGGGGGACATTTATAAAGACTTGTGTACTCGTATGCTGGTCTAAAAGCGAATGTACTACGAGGAACATCACTTTTGTTTTTTAACATAGACATATCAGCGCCGGTGTGGGGACGCCAGTGGCGCAGTCCTTTTTTTAAACTGCCCCGGAGCACGGCCCCCAGTGTGATGATCTCCCCTCCCCTATGTGATTGATTCTAATGGAGCCACATCACAGAGGGGAGGGTAGATTGTCACACCAGGCGGGGCTTGGCAACAGACCGGCGCCATGCGCAGGAACCAGGCGGTGGTTCAAAATGAGAACCGTGCCACTGGCATCCCCGCATGAGAAATTAGCCAACCTTTCAGTGAGTGAGGGTAACGGCTGGCACACGCCATGGAAAAGGTAAGAATCTGCCCCTTGAGAATGCAGTCATCAAACGAAAAATGCATTAGGGTTGGCACCAGAACAGGGTTGCTATGGGTAAGATTACCTTATTCCTATACACTTGACTTGGGTATAGCATTATTATTACTAATGGTGGTAATGTTGGATTACTGGAGCATATGGAAGTCTTCTCTTACTTTTATTGTGGTTTTATACCTAACTGTATATGCAAGGATTCAGAGATGACTATGCAAGGATTCAGAGATGACTATGCGAGGATTCAGAGATGACTATGTAAGGATTTAAAGATGACCTTTTTCGCTGGATATTAGCCCTGAAAAGGACTTTTGGGTTCTGTAGTAAGCCTGCCTAACCAAAACACTGCTAAAACCTATCTCTCCCTGCTGCAAGATCTCTCCCTGGCTAGGTTGAAAGCTTGTCTGCGGTCGAGAGGCGGGAGCCAAGATTCGAGGTCATGTGGTTCAGCCACCCAATGAGGGTAGACGCCGTTTTTGCGCTGCGTGCGTACTCCCACGGCTTCCCTGCATGGTGATTGGATTAAAAAAAAGCGCCCAGTGCGATGGGAGGGCTTTCGAATGTTTCCCGCGTATTCGTCACACTACTCGATTGAATTCAAATCTTTCGAATACCGCAATATTCAATCAAATACCATCTCGATTGAATAGTATTCGCTCATCTCTAGTGATTATATTATCTGCTATATATTAACTGCTATTGATATAAAGTAATACGAAGTTTTACTTCCTTCATAGATGAGGCTACTGACCACCCTTTCACCCTCTTTTATGGGATAACGATGGAGCTCCCAAGGTTCCTATGGGTCTATGTACACGATATGGAGCTTGGCCTCGGAAAATCAAGCTTTAAATTTTATAGGTAATAAATCAGTACAAAGTGTTGGACCTAAGACAACGTGGTGATAAAGAAAAAAGTGGACATTTACTAGGTATTAACAGATTACGTCCACAGTTTCTGCCAACTATTATGTAAACCTTTGAAGTCATTGTTCCCGAAGATTTCCCAACAGACATGCGGCAAAAAATAGACCGAGCAGGGGCTTTTTCCTCATTCATGGGAGATTATCCACTGTTCTTAGGCCACTTGGACGGATGCCGATAAATGATCATGAAGAGTTCAGTGAGTATTTGCTTCTTGGGTGAACCGTAGGGCGTAAGTTTTTTTTTTCTTTTTCATTGCTCATTCCATTGAGTTGTATCACCCATCACTTATACGTGAATTGTTCCGAGTTGTGTGATTGTGTAATTGCATGCTATTACTTAATGCTTTATTATTACAATGATTTTCTTAAGAGCGACTTTCCGTTGAAAAGTACCTATTACAGATTATGTGTAAACACAGACAGAGGACAAGTCAGCTACAGTTACATGGAGGCACATATGTTTCTCCTAAATAGCCTGTAATCTAGATTTCCTTGGGTTGGTGTTTAGGTTACATTCTTATTAAATTTTAGGTTTTGTGAAGAAGCCAGACTTACGTTAAATGGGATTTTCTTTTGGTTTGCTTCGTAAACCTATTTAATTTGCGACATGACTTCCTTTTCAGGCTCTTTTAAAGGAGAAGTCCGTCGAAATTTTTTATTAAAGTATGGTATTGCTCCCCAAAAATTATACAAATCCCCAATATACACTTATTACGGGAAATGCTTATAAATTGCTTTTTTCCCTGCACTTACTACTGCATCAAGGCTTCACTTCCTGAATAACATGGTGATGTCACTTCCTGGATAACATGGTGATGTCACTTCCTAGATAACATGGTGATGTCACTTCCTGGATAAAATGGTGATGTCACGACCCGACTCCCAGAGCTGTGCGGGCTGTTGCTGCTGGAAACGATGATGGCAGGGGGACACTGAGGGACACAGGGCACTAGAGGGACACTGAACACCCCCCTGCCATCATCCAGCAGCCAAAGCCCGCACAGCTCGGGTCATGACATCACCATTTTATCCAGGAAGTGAAGTCACCATGTTATCCAGGAAGTGACATCACCATTTTATCCAGGAAGTGACATCACCATGTTATCCAGGAAGTGAAGCCTTGATGCAGTAGTAAGTGCAGGTAAAAAAAACACTTTATAAGCATTTCCCGTAATAAGTGTATATTGGGGATTTGTATAACTTTTGGGGGGCAATACAATACTTTAATACACATTTTCACCAGACTTCTCCTTTAAATTATTTGCGTAGTAAAACACTGCAGAACTAAATTGGAAACTTGTCCTTTAGTATTGTAGAGTTGGAGATATAGGATGATAGGACAAAGCAATTATAGTTAGAATCCTATTACACAGGCCAATCAATATTGTAAATGAGTGCCAATCTGCTAGATCATCGCTTGTTTCCTGTGCCTATTGCATGGCCTGATAATTGTTTAGCAAGGGCTGCACGGACATCGTTAGTGATATTCATGCAGCCCTTGCCAAAACAGTTAACACTTTACCTGTCCATGCTCTGTATGCGTCCCGGCACCATGCCCTGCAGCTTCAGAGTGGCCTGTCTGAGCTAACAGGCCGCTCAGCCAATTACTGGCCACGGTAGTCCCGGGCAGTAATTGGCTGAGCGGCCTGTAGTTAGTATGATGTCTAAGAAAATGTCCAAAACTAGATCAAAATTTATGTTCTGTTCCAGATTTTTACACCCTAAATTCAAGAAAATTTTTAAAATGATAAATTGGGGGCAATTTACAAAATGTTAGGGTTTTGGGGGTCAATAAGTTCATAATGTGGGGAGGGGGGTGTCTGACCCTCAGGACCAGAATTTCGAGATCAGGGGTCCCAAGTCTATAAAGCAGTGGTCATACTTGCACATTGCCACTCCATTAATGGTATATAACTGCTGGAGATAGCTGAGAGGCACATGGGACCTTATCTCCTTCCAGACAGGAGACTCGGGACCCCCATTCATGGGATGGCTGGGGATGTCAGTAGATGGACCCCCCCCCCCCCATTATAAATTTAACACCCATCCTGTGGTAAGTTTAATTGGTGTAAAATCCAAGTCTTATTTGACTTAGAATGTTTTTGACTTCTTTATAGCCCTCAGAAAACCTTTTCCTTACTAAAGATGGGTTGTATATGGTAATGCATCCAAGACCATTCACTCCAATGGATATGAGCCATCATAGGTATTTCTATCCCTGCAGAACCCCTCCAAGCCTATGATGCTGTGGTTAATATTAAATAAAAAAAATCTGAAAAAAATTAAAATAATCCCTACATTTAAAACTATGATCTGACTGTTCATTAAAAAAAAAATCCCCGCCATATTTTTCTATTTGAGAGTAAAAAAGTCCAATAAATGCTTCGACCAAAGGATTCTAGTTGTTTGTCACATGTGAAACTTTGTCATGGGAAATGATTGTCTGCGACAAGCGAAGACTATAGCTGGTATACAGAAACTCTTCACCATGGGCTGATGATTCATAGTGTGAGTGGCTGTAATGGTGGTAGAGAAGCTCGGCTAATACAGTCACCTTTATAAGAAGCCCTAATACCAGTAATGGTGGTGATAAGTGACACACTGTTTCTATAAACTAAGTGTTAACTCACATGGTAATTCACGCCTTCTATAGTACAATACTAATCACAATGATACATGTACAAAAATGTAACAAAATTATTCAACTTAGATCTTAAAGGGAGCCTGTCATCAAGACAATGGGGTCTAATCTATCACCATCATGTTATAGAGCAGGAAGAACTGAGCACATTTATATATAACTTTATGGGAAAAGATTCAGTATAACTTGTAACATGTGGATTGAAATCTCAGCTCATTCTGGGTTAAGGTGGGCGGTGTCACTCAATGGACTGTAGTATGAGGGATATGCTGCCGATAACAGAGGGAAACTAACAGCAGCGATATGTATACATCCATGCTGTCAGTTTCCAGATCACACAAACAATGTATATGTTGCAGTGAAATGATGGAATCCAGGGATTTGATCAAATTACTAGGGATTTAATCAAATCCCAGGAAATGATGAAATGACCGCGCCATTCCATCATTTCCCTAGGGATTTGATCAAATCACTGACCCCTTTCAGGGAAATGATGGAATGAACGATCAAGGAGTCACCCGGCTATATGTTTGGCAGCGGAGGCGGACGGGAGAACAGAGCGGCACACCTTCCAGGCAGTCAGTGTCACAGTGCGGCTCAAATAATTATGCCTTGTAAACAGTAGTGAAGCTACCATGGAGGCAGGCCACGCAGCTGCTATGGGGCCCATGTGGCAGTGCATGGCCTGCCTCCATGGTACGGTATGGTCAAAGCAACCTTCCCAGGATGGCATGGCTCTCAAAGTAAGGGGGTGGTGATCACAGAACACCCTTCCAAGACTCCCAGAGTGGCTCAAACAGCATGGCAGCGCCCACTCAGAACCCGACCCAGAAGAGAATTGTTATGCGTTAAAGGACCCTTAGTCAGGCAGAGGTCAGGATGGGCAGTAGATGCAGTCAATTCTGTAGGAACAAACAGGAATTCAAGAGAACACCGCAGGGAGGGTCCTAAAGACTAATGCAGGTGGGCCGGTACAAATTCACACTATTCTCAATGTACCCATTAAAGAAGGTCCTCCCTTTAATGGACCCCATAATGGCTCCGGTGGCTGCTTTGTGGGACATTAATGCTTATATATTTAATGCGGCCATTTATTATGTGTCTGTGTTCCATTATCGCCTTCCTTTTTATACATATTTTTCACAAGGACACAAATAGTACAAGGAGGAAACGTGCACTTTGCAGTAAATATGCGCCTGAACATTCTCTGCTATTTTCACACATGGAGTAACTATCACTGGAATCTGGAACAGTCGGATAAACTTGTTTTTCTGTTATTTCTCCGGGTCGTGTTATTGAACGGTGTGGATTTTATGCTTTTATTAAGCAAACTTATGTTCAGGTTTACTTTTTGTTTACTTAGAACAGTAGAAACTAGATTTCCAATGCAAACAGTAGGCCGACCTGTCAGTGCCACCGAGCAAACATACTGTAATAACGACGTACATGACGGGGAGCCGAACAATAGGGACTGCAGGGGTAGTGGTAGCACCTAGAACCTAGTGCTAGAGGGTCGTTTATAGGCACATGTTAGGGTGGGGACACTGCTAAAGATTCCAGATGCATTGGGATCCAGGAGCTTTATGTTACACTTGACAGTATATCCACATTTCCATGTAGTAATGTGACGGCTATACCAGACACATAGCAAATCAGCTGTACCTAATAATATACCATTACATGTAGTGTTTGCAGTGGGATGTTGTGCATGACTGGTAGCAACTTATATTTCTTTTTAAAGGATAAATATTCCTACAATAGTAAAGTACATTGTTGTACTGTACAGGCATTGTTATTAGGGATGTCACTGTAATCTGTGGAGTGACAGCTGCTCAGCCGATTAGTGACTGGCTAAGAAGGGACAGCATCGTGGCCAGTGATTGGCTAAGCAGGCTCTCACTCTTGTTTGGAGAATGACAGCCCACTCAGCCTATCATTGGTCACGGAGCTGCCCGGTCTCTGTCAGACATTGGCTGAGCGGGCTGGAGGTGGCTGAAAACACTGGAGACACAGAAGAGGACACCGGGGGAGCCCGTACGGGTAAGTATTGCACCAGACTGCACACAATTGTTTAGTGGTTTTAGTGCGGCTCTGTAAGGTTCGGTTAGCAAATTCGTGAACCTGACGAAGTACATTTTTGAAAACTTCACTCATCTATAATTGTTATACTTGCTGTTTTCCTAGTATGGATATTTTAAATGGGTTCAAGGCACCTTAAAATAAAAGCAAAATGGCAAGAAAAAAATCCTTTTCACAACTACATAACAATAACCAAAAAGTAGGAAAAACACTAAGGTCTACTTATCAAAAGTAGCTTGGGGGAAAGTGATACAATAAGGATTCACTCATGTAAGAGAGGCAAACATTTTATTTCCGGATTGTGTGTTTCACTTTAAGAGACTACTGCTATACTTTATTATTTCTTTGCATATATTATATCATGGCATTAACTGTTTTGATATGGTAAGTATTGATGGGGAACACTGAGATCCCAGGCTTGGATTTTTCAGCTGTCAGCTAACAGAATGAACACAGGCCGGGCCGTCCTCGGAGGAGCCTAGTGCTCATAAAGGAGTGTATGTTGTGATGTTGCTGTACTGCAATCCTGATTGGAGGTCACTGTTTTGGATTGTCAATTGGAAAGGCCTGAGGTCTGGAGAAAGAATACGGAGTCAATGGAGCCAGAGCAAAGTGAGTCAACTACAGTGCTTTTGCAGGGACCTACAGACAAGCTAGCTAGCAAGTCATGGAGATGAGTTGACCTATGAAATAATTGTTGCTTTAGAAAAGTGGGCCAGGATTGTCTATTATCAGGAAGGGAAAGCTTGTAGAGCTTTGTGTAAGTTGTAAATGAAGAGAGTGCTCTCATTTGACTGACAGCTACCTGTCCCATCCTCTCCACAGGCATGAACGCCAAATGTTCTCACTGGTGAAGGGAGGAGTAAGCTTCAGCTCTGGTACCAGGTTATCCCTTTGAGACTTTAGTGGTCAGGCAGTGAAAATCGATCATGGGCAACCTTTCTTTCCACCGATATCATTTGTTGTTAGAGTCAGGAAGCCCCTGTATACCTTATATTGTCTGCCAAAGCCACCACCAACTGGAAATTTGGACAACTTTAGTATTTGCACATTTAGGTAAGTCTCAGCCCTGGAGGTGGGCTATATGTGGGGCAATGTGAGGGGAACTGTGTTCATTACAAACCTGAGAAGGAAATTAGGCTCCAGCAGAGGTTGGTTGCCCTGAGGCCTGTAGTGTGGCCTGAATGGTTCAGTCCTGTGGTACAGATAATTGGAGGGGTTAGTTAAGTAAAGGCTCTAAAGGCTGGGCATAGGAGAGATCCTCCTCCTGGTTAACAAAAGTTGTGTTGTAACAATATGCTGCAGATTGTTATTTAACCTTCTCGTGTTCTAGAGAGAGGTGTGAAGGCTTCACTGCTCTGAGCTATGTGTGAAGTCAACACTAACCTGACTGAAGAAATACTTCCATTCTTTGTAAAACTATTCCAGATTTCAGAAATGTTCAAGTTCCACCTACAGTAGGGGCACTCAACTAGTTTTACCTGAGGTCCTTCTCACCTTGGTCCGTGATCAGGTGAAGGTCGCTGTTGGACACCAACAGTAAAATGACTTATTTAAAAAAAAAAATTACAAAAATTGTAGAAATATTTTCTTTATTTAGATGTATTATTTGTAAGTGAAATATTCAGGGCAGACACCAACGATAAGTAAGACTCCAGACTTCTAAACTCATCCAAAAAAAAAAAAAAAAGTCCCCCAATGGATCCTTAAAATGATTCAGACCATAGACCCTTCCTAAACTTTATTTAGAACCCTAAATATAACCAGAGCACATTAACAATCACTAAAATTATTTAGACAGTAAAGTGATACTGTGATAAAGTGATACTGTAAGCCCCTTTACTCTCTCTTCATTTCATTAGCAGTGTCAACTTGGCGGCCATTGGGCCTCATCTGTTGGCTGGGGAGAGGGCCGAACTGGCATTAAACCCCGCCTAGGTGACACTGTCTACCGATTAAATGAAGCGATTATAAAGCAAAAAGAAAATGCAGACAAATTTCATACAGATATAGATCAAATTTGCAGCATCTAAGCTTGTGGATGGTGGGGAGAACGGCAAAGAACGGGGTGACAGTATCACTTTAATTAAATTCAGCCCATTTAAAAGTAGTTCAGATTTCCGACCAAACCCCAACAATAATTCAGTGTCCACAATCTTGTGTTGGGGCCTTATGTTTCGGGTCTCAATGCTGGATGCATTGGAGTGGATACTGTGCTCCTCCAATTTATCTATGGCAGCAGGTCTATGTAGTTTGGGCAACAAGCCTAGATTAGGGCCATGGTCTTCTGGTTGGGTACCTTTGATGCAGCCTATATTGAAAGCACTAAGCTCTGTGCTTGGCACTTATGTCACCAAAACTTGGCCTGTGACCATCTCTTTTAAGGGGGAATCCTTGACTACCACATTACAATTGGGCTCCACCCTTCATTTTTCAAATATTATGTTCAATGTTGTATTTTCAATAGAGGGACCTCTACAGGCAATATCAAAATGGCTTCTCCATCATGGTCATGCAATAACAAAGACCATGGTCATAATTTCTCAGTGATGGAATTTATTCCTTGCTCACAGACATTACCGGACTTGCTTAAAGAAAAATTCTAGTTCATTGTTCTCCATTGAAAAATTAGGATCGTGTTTACACCACCATCACTCAAAAATTGACATGTGGGCTGATGCACAAGAACAATATGCGCAGCTGCTTGGGCTTCTCCATGATGGGGACTATGGCATGAGGATATTATGCGTTCGGTATACAGGACAGGATATTACAAGCCTGTTCCGGCGTGTTTGAGCAGATAAGCATGTGCCTCATTCAGTGATCCTACACAGATACTTCCAGTTCCAGAAATGAAGATTCATTTCCATATCAATAGTTACAACAAGTTCAATCGAAGTTGCGAAACTCACGTCACATTTTTTTCCGTTTTGAGGCATGTGAAAACAGTATTGTGAATCATACGGTATTCTAGTCATTAACATGCTTTCGTTCCTCCCTCGGCAGATGATAAATCATCTTCTCTTTCAACCCCTTCTCATGTTATGACATCTCAGATGCCTTTCTGCCTTACTTACATTGCCACTGCCATGCCAAAATAATAACGGTGTTACCAGCACCCTCATGTCTTCTCGCTATTACCCTTATCTGATGGCGGTGTCATGTTATTGACAGCGGGATATGACTATTGTCCTGCACACAGATGGAAGTTGACAGCCAGTCTGTGTTTAATTGACATTGTTCTAACAAATCTCTTGGTTTAAAAACTTTTAAAAGTTTGTTCAGCAGAGAGACGTAAACTTCACTGCTTGGGGCGACTCCTTCCACTTCAAATAAGAAAACTTTTGAGATTTCCCTCAAGCAGGTAATAATACCAGCGCCTTGTGAGACAGCATTCAGACTTTTTTGAATTATTGCAAACCTTGAGTCAGGTTTCAAAAGATGCAAGGTGACAACCAATATGGTTGCCATTACAGTTTTCACTTTTTTAGCTTTCTGCTAATAGGTCTTACCTACCACCTACCATAACAGGTTAGTATGCCAAATCTGACTGGATATGCACTGGTAAATACTGGCTTCCATACTGCTATAACTAGGCTCTATAAGAGCTGCAATGGGGCAAGCTTCGGTGTGGAACCCATATTTCTTGTTTGTGTTATGTTCTTTATGTGGCCTGATGGTGGTTAGTCTGGTTTATTGTGCTGTGTCCTTCCCTTTCGCCATTATTCATAGTGTTAAATAGGACTTGAGCCCCCATTCACCTTATACTAAAGTCTCAGGGTTCAACCAACAGATGTTCCCAGGCCCCTAGATCATGGGTCTCCAAACTGCGGCCCTCCAGCTGTTACAAAACCACAATTCCCATCGTGCCCGGACAGCGAAAGCTTTTAATTTGGCTGTCCATTCATTATGGGAAATGTAGTATTGCTGGAGGGCCACAGTTTGGAGACCCATGCACTAGATAGACCTAAGGCTGCACATCTGCACATAAGTGACCAAGTTACTACCTTGTTTCTCCAAAAATAAGACAAATTATTTTCTTCTTTGAAAAAAAAAGGCTTATAGGCGGGGTAGGTGTTATTTTGTCCATGAATAACCACCACACATGATACTGGATTCCTTTCTTGTACTCCATGAAGAAGCTTTTTCTTTTTGGAGTAGAGCTTATATTTACTGCCAACAAAAACCCTGCAAAATAAAGTTAAGGCTTATTTTTGGGGTGGGGCTTATTTTTGAAAAAACAAACAAACAAACAAACAAACAAAAAACAGGGTATATGTGATGTCACACCAAAAACCTATAGGATCTATTTATCTGTATAGGGAGCTCAGTCTAGAGATCATTTAGGGTGGGTTCACATGTTCCGCACTCGCAGTGAATTTCACACTGCTCCGATAGTCGGTACAATTACAATTTATGGCTCTGCACTCTGGCAGTGGATTTTCATTCCATAGCCATATTGCCAGGCTGGTAAAAAGTAATTAACGGAAAATGCTTACCTGCCCACGCTACCTCGTTGCGCTCTTGTTTCAGTCTCCTGTCCTGGCTCACTGACAGTCTGTTCAGCCAATCACTGGCTGTGGCGGGACAGCGCACTGATTGGCCAATGAGACCGAAGCAGGAGCGTGACTATGGAGCACCGGCAGATAAGCATTTGCCATTTATAGACTGTTATTGTACTGAGTATCGCAGTGAATTTCACTGTGAAACTCGCATTGTTAAAGGGGTTATCTAGCGCTACAAAAACATGGCCACTTGTCTTGTCTCCTGTTCAGGTGTGGAGTTTGAAACCCCTTCCAATCTGGAGACAAGAGAGGGGGAAAAGTGGCCATGTTTTTATAGCTCTGGATAACCCCTTTAAATCTGCTACAAATGCAGAACATGTGAACCCAAAATAATTGTTCATGATATTTTCACCTTTCAAAAATTGAGATGAGGCTTTGTAAACACTCCGGGCCTGGAGTCTGCAAGGAAATATGTGCAGAATACAGGTAACCATAAAGGGCAATTGTGGCAACACTGAACAGAATCGAATGGAGTAGACTTGTAGCTAGACTTTCTATTACCTGAATCAGTTGGCTGCCCTGGCCCTATATCTAACCCCAATGGGCAAGGAAGAATGACTTGTTGTCCCACCAGGCACCTTGGACATGTACTCCCTGACCTTGTGTTATGTTCAATTAAAAAGAACATTGTTGCAAAGGACCCATTGTACAACACATTATTGACCTCCATCTTTTTAGGTGGACATAGGTGTTTGCCATGGTTGCCAGGTTAGTCTAGGAGATCAAGTCCATCTTCTCGTTGTTCAGTAAAATGATGGATTTCCTTGTTCACCTCATAATATGTGAATCTCACTTTGATTTTAAGATTGTTTTAAGTTTTTTTATTTTATATAAGAAAAAATCTAAAATTATAGCTTTTGTGTGTTTTTACGAGAGAAAATAGTTTTAGCTTGTTACGAAGTGTTCTCCAGAGCGGCCCGAGGGCTGGTTACTGTAGATTATCTAATTCTGTTGATTTATTTGGTATGAGGAAAAAGTCACTTGAGTTACAGGGCGAAAAAAAAAGTTTCACCCTATAGGCAAATTGAGACAGACAGATAATGTGTAACATGTGTATGTATCTTCACTTGTATGAAGCTACAACACATACATCTTGACATGATGGAACCTGATAGGAGCTACTGAAACAGAAGAGACATAGAGGAAGGAGCCCATTGGGAAATCAAGGTGCCCCCCCTCCCCTTTTGCCCCTTTGTTCTTGCCCTCAATCTCCATAGACGCTACTATTCTGTAAATCCCGGAAGAAGCAGAATCAGGACAAGCACAAGTAATACCAGATACTGAGGTCTCCTTGGGAGCAAGAGGTTAAGTGCTAGGTGCTTGCTCCAAGGTCTCATATCTGTGATATAACTTGTTCATATGTCAGGTAGGACGGTGGCTCCAGTTGACCCCTTACCCCTTGTCACTTTGAAAAGTTTGGTCAAAAATAGTCGGATACAGTGAAAAGTTTACATTCCACAGTGCACATGGCAACTCCTCAAGTAAACTTCTATTGTGACCTGGGTTTCTACCTCTTTATGACCAATTTAAAAATTACCATTTTATTCCTGGGATGGAGGGGGAAAGATTGAATTTTCTTCTTCTTGTTTTCATGTAGAACGAAGGAGGAATACTTTGCATGTTCATTTTTTATTTGTATGATGTATAGGATGTCCTTATTTATTGTGTGTTCTCCTAGTGATTTTCCCCATATGTTTATTCCCCTGGCAACATTACACAGGAGATAAAGAAAACATAGAGGATTAGGATTAAGTTTATACCATTATTTTCCAACTCAGGGACATAATTATTCCCCAAAATTTTAGAAATATTCAGGAATGAGGGGAAAGGTCACCTGGGCAGTCCTAGATTAATTTGATTCCACAGGGGCAAATATGGATAGATCTAGCAATTAAAGGGTGTCACAGAGATACGTCAAAAGTTTTGATCAGTTGGGCTCTGGGTGTTCAGAATCCAACTGTCAGGCTGGGACCCCACACTGACACCCTCTTTGCTGTCCCTGCCTACTTACCACTAGAAGGCAGAGGGTAACTGGGCGACAGTCCCTGGCTGGATTGGTGAAACACAGAGATGAAGAAAGAACAAACAAACACAATATTGTCAAGGTAAACCGGATAAACTATCAGTAACTATCAGTCATAGCAGTATAAAAATTGGGAGAATAGTCAAAAAGTCAAGCCAACAATCAGGAAACCAGGGAATACAAAATCAGGATACAACCCTAATTTAGTCATACCCTAAACAGGCTCTATCGCAAGCAAGGAAATAAGATAAGGGTAGTAGTTTTCTGGAGGCTGGAGTCCCAGCCTCAGACGTGATTGGGGCAGAAACTCCAGCCCCCAACAATAGACAGAGCTGACAGGCGGTGTTGGCCGCCAGTCAGCATAACGTTACACTGGACACCTGTGCCAGTCTTCCGGGGGAAGTGAAGTCCCGGATGCGGCAAGAACATAGAATGCCTTCGCCGGCTTGCCCCTAGCAAGGGGCCAGGCTGGTCGTCAGGGATGCCGTTACCGACATTGTTACCGATGTCCATGCAGCCCCTGCCCAAACATCTGATACCTTACCTCTCCCCGCTCCAGGTCTTTTCTCCTGTGCTCCGCAGATTCCCGGGCTCCAGCAGCAGCAGGATCAGAATGTCCTGTCGGCAGACAGTCCGCTCAGCCAATCACAGGCCGGGAGGGCGATTTTAGGTCCAAACCTAAACCAACAATCATCCAAAGATCGTTTCATCGGCTGATCGTTGTCTCTATTACACAGAGCAATAATCAGCTGAATCGGCCTGATTCATGTAATAAGGCCCTAAGAATGTTGCATTTGTCCATTTTAGCCTCTGTATGTCCCCTTCTGTTTTCCTGTTTATTGTCAAATAATTTTGTAAAAAAAAGTATAAATATAGCAAGCTACACTAAGTCATTGACCTTTAATAAACCCCCATCTCTTGGCCATAGTCCTCTGACCTGAGTTTTTGACTATAAAGAGCCTAATGATTTGGTACGTTGCCTCACTTTCGTCAGGGTCACCCGTAATGATGGGTTAACATCTCGAGAGGTGACCAGCTTCCTTATCTGCCCAATAAGGCATCATTTCTATTCCTGCCATAATTATAGGCTTACATTTATTATTACCCAGCTGAAAATCCTGTTGTTTTTGGAAACGGGTTATCTAAAATATTTTTTAAGGAACAGTAAATCACAGGCCCATTGCGCAACATGACAATAAAGCATATTTTATTCTGATAAAGGCAAACAGATGTCCAATATTTATAGGCTGTAAAAGAAAGCAATGCTAAGATTACAAGTTTTGCAAAGTTCTCTTTTTGATATGGGACAGAAAAGGCAACTTTTTAAATGTTGATAAAGTTTCAGTGATTTTTTTTTTTTTCCTTTTACGTCTTTTGAAATGTTTGGAAATTCTTTACGTAACTTAAACCAAGCGGAATGCAACCATCTGTTCTTATCCCAGAGGTTTAATGCGATCAGAAAATAATTCTTTGTTTTCTCCCCGAAACTGTGCGGGGGAGAAAATGTATCTGCGGCACTATAAATAAAGATTCTTTATCTATCATTGTGAAAATTTAACGAGGGACAAGACAAAATAATTATCATTATGAGGAATATAACTATTCAGGATTCATGATAATTATGTGTTCCTGAAATAACTCCATTACTTTTTACAAGTAAATCAAAGAGTAAAAGTACAAAACAAATTGGCCCAATTTCCAGAAAATCTCATAGAAACCAGGGAACTATCATACAGATAGTAGGCCGAAGCCTATGATGTGGCTAAATCAGGCATGGGAGACCTTCAGCCCTCCAACTGTTGGAAAACTACAATTCCCATCATGTCTGGACAGCCACTGGACTTCTCCTTTACCTTTGAAATTTTATACATTGGCACATCACTCCCCGGCCCATTTCCTTTTTCATCTTGCTACAGGAGACAGTCTCCACTGTAAGGGCCCTATTCCACGGGACGTCTATTGTTAAATCGTTCAAATCTAAACGATAATCGCTCAGTTGAATAGCAGTTAACGACTAACGACCGAACGAGAAATCGTTGATTGTTTAATAAGACCTGGACCTATTTTTATCGTTGCTCGTTCGCAAATCGTTCGCATTGAATAAGACATTGTTCGGTCGTTCGCCGTAGTGACCAACGCAATAGCGACGACAAGACGACCGCAAGAACGATCATAAGTAACGATTATCTTTCCATGTAAATGGGTGAACGATTTGATCGTTTATCGCTATCGATTATGCGAACGATAATTGTACCATGGAATACGGCCCTAAGTCTATGGAGACCATTCGCACCTAGCCAATCACTTCTTCTGGTTTTATCTAATGACTCTGAAAACCCAGAATCCAATCGATAAAAACTATTGACATGTCTCTTGGACTTTTACCAGGATTTTTTTACAATATATTAAGGTTAAAGTGATATTGTCACCCCCTTACTCTATGTCTGTTCTCCGCCCCATCCACTAGCTTAGATGCTGCACATTTGATATATACCTGTATGAAACTTGACTGTGTCTTCTTTCTGCTCTAAAAATCACCTAGTTTGATTGGTAGACAGTGTCACCTAGGCGGAGCTTCATGGCAGCTGGGCCTTCTTACCAGCCGAGAGATGGGGCCCAACTGCTCTAAAGCCCCACCTAGGTGACACTGTCCACCAATGAAATGAAGCGAGAGTAAGGGGGATGGCAAAATCTGCTGCGGATACCTTCCCATTCACTTTAATGGGCTGACATACTTGCAGCGGATTGTTATCCTGCTGCGAGTATGTCTAACTCATCGCCAATAACCCCCACGGCCTGGGAACATAACGCGGCAGGGCTCCCGGCATCTCCCAGCGTTCAGCTAATCAGTGCTGGGATGGATATGTTACGTGTGAAGCTACCCTAAGAAGAAACATTACCCCTTTGGTCCCTAGACACTGGCCTCTCTGCAGTTAGTCAGCACGCTGTTCTATACTGAGTAGCAAGAACCCTAAAACAGATATCTACAGATGGATCCCCTATTTCTTCTGGGGTCGTTGTAGCTTGGCTTATTCCTGGTCATTAGCTCAAGTGTCTTAAGGTCTCCATACAGCGTATGTTTTTCTTGTCTGTGTAAAATGTATGGGGCTCCTCCAACTGGGGTTGGGCATAATGGAAAATCACCACCCAACCTCTTTGTTCTAGGAGAGATAGGCTACAGCCAGAATTTTCTGACAGCAACTTAACATTCCCTTCAGAGAACATGGGAATGTCCGGCTTCTGGTGTACAGGGAGGACGGGAGCCGAACGGGAGACATAACTGGCATCAGTCACTTATTGAAGGTGTACGGCCTCCTTTAGAGGAACATAAGAAGCGACTTGAAGAGAAGGCTACCTCTAAAAGGTGACACCAGAGAGCTGCTTTGCATATCTCACTTCCCAGCTATATGAGATGAGTGCATGCTTTTTAGTTGCCTGGTAACCTATGTTATTGTGAGTGCGCTCAGGTCATTCTAAGGACTAAGATCATTTTTGAGATAACCAAAAGTTGATAAACTCCAGTAGTAAATCATCTGCTTTACTATCAGCCGAAGATGATATCAGGTTAGTAGGGAGGCAGCATAGAGAATGATCCAGCACTAGATGAAGAGCTCTGGCATAGTTCATGGTTTTTCTGGATGTCTGGAATTCTTGTTATTTTAAAATGTGCAAATAATACGGCTGATGGGGGAAATCCATCAAACATGGTGTAAAGTGAAACTGACTCAGTTGCCCCTAGCAACCAATCAGATTCCACTTTTATTTCCTCACAGACTCTTTGGAAAATGGAAGGTGGAATCTGATTGGTTGCTAGGGGCAACTGATCCAGTTTCACTTTACACCATGTTTGATAAATCTTCTCCCTAGACTTTACATATGATTTAGCTCTTTATCCCATATAAGCAGGTTGTTAAAGTGTTTACTTCAATGGGGAAAGAAAAATAAGCTATTACAAGTCTCCCCTGGCAGCAGCTTTTCTCCCCCAGGCACAAAGCATTGTGCACCCTCGGCTGCCGCCATTGGTGTGTCAGTAAATGCAGGGTTGTTCAAGCACTGTCAGATAATGTTAAGGCTGCTGCATGCAGTATACAGTTCAGTATACTACGTTGTGGTGCACCATTCTTTAGTTAGGTACCTACTGTACATAAATCAGCAACCGTGAAGTGGTGTGTGGACTTATACACTTTGATTACATTTTAACTAACTCCTGATGCTAGTATGTATTGTGCTGAGAACCAAAGGATCGGGGATAAGCTTATGGATGTGCTATGGATGAGTGCGCTGTCAGCTGGCCAGTCAGTTCCTATGTGGTGAACTGAACACATACATTTACATTAGCTAGAGAGGTAAGCAGAAGCAGAGTTAAGGCCCTATTCCACAGAACGATTACGGCTGATAATCGTCCCGTGAAATAGAAGGCTACTATCAGCCAACATAATTCATGTCGGCTGATAGTTTTTTTTTATTTTATAAAAAATTTTTTTATTAGTATTACAAATTCAGATACAATATAAGCCTGGGTTCACACTACGTATATTTTAGTCAGTATTGTGGTCCTCATATTGCAACCAAAACCAGGAGTGGATTAAAAACACAGAAAGGCTCTGTCCACACAATGTTGAAATTGAGTGGATGGCCGCCATATAACAGTAAATAACGGCCATTATTTCAATATAACAGCCGTTGTTTTAAAATAACAGCAAATATTTGCCATTAAATGGCGGCCATCCACTCAATTTCAACATTGTGTGAACAGAGCCTTTCTGTGTTTTTAATCCACTCCTGGTTTTGGTTGCTATATGAGGACCACAATACTGACTGAAATATACATAGTGTGAACCCAGCCTAAAAGAGAAGGACACTTCACAATCTTATTAAACCCCAACCCACCCAGCTACGGAGAATAACACTAGACCAAATCACCAAATTCTTACAACATCTTAAAGTGCTGTGGAGTCTCCCCACGGCTAACCCTGCCACTAGACCATAATCCTGGGGCGCCTATCTGGCCCTCCATTAGACCACCCGCTACCATAAACATTAATTATCCTAGTCTAACTGCGCAGAGACGTCCCCCCCACCCCTCCGGCCCAGATCTGCCCCCCAGCCCAACCGGACCAAACCTTCACACTCTGTACCAACTTAACAATAACACATATACCACATAAAATTACACATATACCACATAAATTAAAAGGGGAAAAGAAAAAAGTAAATCAATAGTAAATAAATAAATCAAGTCCTCATGATGAACCCGGCCACCGTGTCACCCTGCCCACACAATGCCTTCACCAATCTTTCCCCTCCGCTTACACCTGCCGCCCCCCCCCTTCTCTATCAAAGGGGAGGGAGCGACAGAGCTCGCGAAAGATATATTTCCTCTTATACATTCCAGTGCTAGTACTCCACAGTAATCACCGCAGAAGTACCCCACATCCCAAGTCAATCCAGCTAATGTCGGCTGATCGTTGCTGTCGTTAGTCTTTCAACCATGTTAAAAGACAAACAACTGTGATAGCAGCGATCTGCTGCCATCGCTCTGTGGAATAGTAGCGGCGACAGCAGACCGCCACTATCCTCTATAGGCTGCCCGGATGATCTAGCGATCACCCGGGCAACCCCCCCACAGCTCCATGCGGGCCCTCCCACACTCACCGGCTCGCTGCCGCAGCCGCGTGTAATAGTAGTGGCAGCGAGCAGCAAGAGGGGAGGAAAAAAGCACTGACAGCTATCGTTTGCTCCTCAAAGTCGGCCTGTGGAATAGGGCCTTTAGAGAGGGTTATAGAAGGTTGATTAGGTATCAGGGACAGATAGAGGAAATGTGTGGGGGTAAAAGTGTAAGCTGTGTAGCTGTGAAATTGCTATTGTCACTTTGCATGTTAGTACAACCTGTCCACAGCTCCCCTGGGTGAAATTAACCTTGTGAAGCACCTGACATGTTACCTCAGGTGGCCTGTCCTAAAACTGTGTCTGGCAATAATAAATGTCATTGTACGTCAGTGAACCACCAATGTCCACCACTCTCCTGGGTGAGAGTCCCTGCTTTTACTTCCACCATCAATTGGCTGTTCTAGGCCTTGATGAGCCCAAGGAAGTATTGCTGGTGCTACTGCTTCCACTATCAGCTGGCTTTTCTAGGCTCCACTGGGTCAAAGACAATGCTGCTTTTGCTTCCAACGTCAACTGGCTTTTCTAGGCAGTACTGGTTCCAGTGAGTGCTGCTAGTTTCGCCACCTCCTGCTGGTGCTGACAACTTCAACAATGTGATGTTTCAGATGTTGTAAAAGTTGTTGCTCTGGCTGAGCATAACACTGTGATTTTACAGAGTTTTTTACACTGCTAAAGCTGCTGCTGCTGCTTCCCGCAGCAATACTCTGTAAGGATGTGTTTACACAGTTATTAAAAAACATGCTTTTATGATTTTCGTCCACCCCTCCTCTTTATCATCCAGATGGTCATTGTTGAACTTCAAATGGGCCTGGACATGTGCTGCTGTGAGCTGGAGGACCTTGCGTGCCCTGTATGATTTTAAAACATGAGGGTGTAGTGTGTTACTAATGGAAATCTTTGAGACTGTGGTCCTAGCTCTCTTCAGGTCATTGACCAGGTCCTCCCATGTAGTCCTGTGTAGTTCTGACTCAACCTTTTTCAGAATTATCCTTACCGCATGAGGCAAGACCTTGAATGGAACCCCAGATCTCGGAAGATTGACAATTATCTTGTGTTTCTTTCATTTTCTAATAATTGCGCCAACAGTTGTTTCCTTCTCACCAAGCTGCTTGCCTGTTGTCCTGTAGCCCATCCCAGCCTTGTGCAGGTCTACAATTTTGTCCTTGGTGTCCTCAGACAGCTCTTTGGTCTTAGCCATGGTGGAGAGGATGGAGTGCGATTGATAAAAGAAAAACTACTAACCAGAATTCTTGCTGGTTGGTCGATGATCAAATACTTATTGCATGCAATATGGTGCAAATAATTTATTTAAAAATCAAACAATGTGATTTTCTGGAATTTGTTTTTTTGAGATTCTGTCTCTCACAGGTGAAGTGTACCTACGATAAAAATTACAGACCTCTCTATTCTTTGTTGGTTGGAAAAAGTGCAAAATCAGCAGCATCTGGGGTATTTTATTTTCCCCATTGTGTTCATTCTTTAATAAAGTTATTTTACAAACATTTAACTTTAGTAAAGAAATTAAGAAATTCCGATGCAATTCCAATGCCTCATAAAAAAAAAAAAAAATGTTCACTCATACTGTTTTATTTAATCATTTTGCATAAATTTATCTTGGTTATTGCCTAAATTTTGACTTGCTTGTCTCTAATTTGGTAGCATTGAACCCTCAAAATTTTAGGGTTTCAGAAAAAAGGGGATATTATTTTATATGATATTTTCTGGACAATAGGCTGAAATTTGATAGTAAAACACATAAAGCACATCTCTGTCCTTAGGCTTAACGTGCCAAATGTGTTACAGTAAAAATTCTGGGAGGCAGAACAGTGTCAGATCCAAAAGTACACAAAAGGCGGCCGGAATGTTTACATTGTGCAGCATACAGAAATCCAAATAAGATCATGATAAGCAAACCAGACATCAGACATTAAAGCAAACATTATGCCTTGGCAAAATCTGAGTCATCTAAATCTCTGAAAGTCTGTTTAATACTAGTCCAAAGAACTGGAAAAGAAATGGCATCAAATGAAAAAAAAAAGTAAATATATTTTAACAGCAAAGCCTCAAGAACTAGAACTAGGAGGTTTTAAGATGTTCTTCCTAGTAAAATGACTCTAAGGGCCCTATTACACGGAGCGATAATCAGCCGAATCGGGCTGATTTTGGCGATTATTGCTCCGTGTAATAGAGACAACGATCAGCCGATAAAACGATCATCGATTGATCGCTGGTTTAGGTTTGGACCAAAAGTCGTCGGGTGCCGACTATGTGTAATAGCGATGTTTGGCCGACAGCTGAAAATTGCTTCTCTCCTGTGCTCTGCAGCTTCACGGTCACAGCCGCTGCAGCATCTGAGTGGCCTGTCAATCACAGGCTGCGGCGGTCTTGGCCTGTGATTGGCTGAGCAGCCTGTCAGCTAACAGGCCACTCAGATGCTGTTGCTGCCAAGACCAGGAAGCTGCAGAGCACAGGAGATAAGACTGGGAGCGGGGAGAGGTAAGGTATTAGGTGTTGCGGCAAGGGCAGCATGGACACCGCTAACGATGTCCATGCAGCCCTTACTGCCCAATTAGCTGTCTAATATGTCCAGTAAACGAGCGCTGATCTAGCAGATCTGCACTCGTTTACTAAAAAGACCCTTAAACATCCCGTGTAATAGGACCCTAAGGGTCTAGGTGTACATAGTGCAGAAGTGGTGTGGCAGCAGTCAAGTGTGCATGTGATCTTAAAGGGGTTGTCTAGATATTTTTGGGAAAAGGTGGGGTAAAAATATATATAAAAGTATACACCTGCTGGTCATCTGTCTCAAAATAGAACAACAAGATCTAGAATGGAGTTTTTGCTTGGATAGACTTCTTTCGTTCAAGAAAAGTTCTCCATTGCCCATGGGGTGTTTACGATTGAGACTCACATTCCGGCCTAAAGACAGTCACGTTCAGGCCATGCCTGTAATCTTATCTCCAGACCTCATGTTACAAGTTCACGTCCCGCTTAATAAGTAAAGTAAATGACTTATTCTCTGATAAGATTTTTTTTTTCCTTCTGGGTTTAAGTTTTTATTTCATGGCAAGGATTGAGCCAACTCTAGATCCGGTCATCAGCAGAGTTCTAGGGAACAGTCGATGATCTCCGCATTGGTGTTTACACAATGCCCTGCTTAATGTTGGCCAGATGTTTGGTCTATGGGGGGGGGGAAGTGCCTTACATTGAGCGGTGATGTCTGTAGCGTCCAGAATGCCGTGTCCTTATCCTCCTTCTAAGTTGTTTACTAAGGTCTCGCTATTCCCACAATGGCTGTGGATGAAAATTTACACCGCCAAGCAGATAGTGAGTGGCAGATGTTTCAGATTTACTCGGACTGACTAATAAATATGTTTTGACAACTCGGGATAAACATTCGGCTGGTTGTTTGTATGCTGAAACCAATAAAACCCCTTCTTCTAATCTGGCCCCGTAACATGCATGAAGGTTGACGGGTGGACATAGGTTTCTGCTGTAATCTTCTGCTTTTTCCTATTTTTGAAGCCAACCTAGTCCATTGGATTGAGAAACTGCAATCGTAATGTAAGTGTTCAAAGTATTCACTTCCCAGATATATAGGTTTCCACAGCCATATTTTGTACCTTATAACAGGATATATCCATGCAGGATTGGCCAGTATTATGGGTTCGGGAGACATACTCCGCATACTAATTCAAAGTAAAATTTTAAAAAAATATTTGCTTGTAAAAATATTTGAAAAAGCAATCAAGGTATTTTGTACTTTATTGATGGATTGTATGACGTTGGGCTGAGTCATGATTGGCAAAAACATGTGGAAGTGAACTGAAGCCTCATTGCAGATCTGTTTTCCTTTGATATCCTCCATATTGTGAAATTTAACATTCTTTGAGGCGTGGGTCACACTGTGTCTTTGCAGTCCGTTTAATGTATACTTTTTCTGAGGGGAAAAAAAAGGATGAAAAACGAATACAAGTGTGTGCAATCTGTTTTTCCATTGACTTCTACTCTTAAAAAAAAAAAAAAAGGATTATTATTTTTAGCGTACACAAAAATGTGGTTGACCACGTTTTTCGGTATGTTAAAAACGGATACATTAAATGGACTGCAAAACTGCAGTGTGAACCCCGCCTTACTTGAACACATTTGAATTTGATGTGTTTGATATCTTCTGTTATTATATTGAGCCCCATTGTGTTGATCTTGGTGGTTTTCTAAAACAGACAGCTCTATATGGGCCTGTTCACACTGAGCAAAAGCCACAGAATCCCGCCTGCCTTGGTGTCACCCAGTGTCTCTATGAGAGGGTTTGTAATCCGTCGTTCTCCGCTCAAAGAATTGACATGTCGGGAGTAGAGACGCGTGAGGCAGGCGGGATTCTGCCGCTTTTACTCAGTGGGGCCACTGGATCAAAGCTGTGACTGATCATAACCTTATCCCTGTGACATTTTTTTAAGGACACATATGGAGAGATTTATCAAACATGGTGTAAAGTTAAACTGGCTCAGTTGCCCCTAGCAACCAGATTCCACCTTTCATTTTCCAAAGAGTCTGTGAGGAATGAAAAGTGGAATCTGATTGGTTGCTAGGGACAACTCAGCCAGTTTCACTTTACACCATGTTTGATAAATCTCCCCTATACACTGTACAGAATTACCTTGAGCTGGCCATACACATTGGATAAATGGTGGTCAAACGTGCAAAGTAAGACGGCTCCCATTGGCTTCAAATTTATATTCTGTAGCACGACAATGTGCCCAAACATCCAATCTATATAATTAAGAACTATCTTCAATGTACAGAAGAAGAAGGGGTCCTGGAAACTATGATATGGGTACAACAGAGGTGTGAGAGCTATTTTGCATATCCTTTCTTCCCAGAATTCTCAGTGGACAGCAATGGTCTGTAAGTCTCCACACGTCTTTATGACGAGCTCTCCTTAAGGAGAGTAACTACCCCTTTGACCAATGGCTCCCACAGGGCCCCGACCTCACATCATCCAGTTTGTCTAAGGGTATGTGCACACTACGGAATCCGTGCGAATCAACCGCGGTGGACCCCACTCACGTCCGCAAACATTTCCGTCCATGCCATAGACTCTATTCTATAGTCAGACAGATTTCGCCATCTGTCCAAAGAATGAACCTGTTCATTCTTTGGACGAATGGCAGAATCCGCTTGACCATAGAATGGACTCTATGGCACGGACAGAATGCCTACGGCCATGAGCGGGGATGAGCTGCGGAATCCGCCGCGGGTCATTACATAGAAAGATTATTGTGCAAAAAATCACTATATCATCTGAATTTACGTTTTTTGAAAAATATAATATAGCAAGTTAGCAAACTAGATTCCATGTGATAGGATGCTGATCCAGGGATTATTCTGATTGCCTTTGGAGTTGGAAAAGAATTTTATTCCCTGGATTAACCTTATTAACTATGATATGTTACTATGTCATATGTCCTTGATCGCATTTTTTGAGCTGACCATAAAATTTACGTTAATCGTTTAAATCTTTTGTTTGTTATTATGATCGTTCATAAACTAGAGCGTACAAATAATTGTAATAACGATTGTTAACGACTATCGTTCCATGTATTATGGTGAATGATTTCGGATTATTTGCAAAAGCTCTCGATTGTGATTGTTTATCGTTACTTGGAGAAAACGAAACATCGCTTAGTGTAATAGGACCCTGAGATTACATGAAGGGACATAAACTCTGTGCAAGTATCTAGAAGAACTGATGCTAGATGAAGAACTGATCGGTTCGCTGACACCGAATATCATTCTGATTTATGGTGCGTTTACACAAAGCGATAATTCGCCCCAATCGATCGTTTAACAATTTTGAAGCAAAGATTTGGTTTTTGTAACGATCAGCGAATTTAGTTTAGACGAATAAATCGTTAGAAAAATCGTTAGAAAAGTCATTATTGTGATCGTTTTTAAGATCGCTTAAGCCCATCTCACACATAGGGTGAATCTTTAAAAGACTGTTTACATGAAGCGATCTGCGAACGACCAACAATGATTTGAGAACATGTTGAAAGATCACAATGAACGATTTCTCGCTCGTCGCTTGATCGTTCGCTGAGTTTACACGAGCCTATTATCACTCAAATGCGATCGTTATTGAGAAAGTTCAAACGATAATCGTTCCGTGTAAACTCACCATTAGATTTGTTCCCTTTCATGTTCTTTATTAATAAAATAAAGCTATTATCACTTCTAGACTTGAAGGCTTCTTACTATGCAGCATTCTTTCCGCATCTGCCTAAAACTAGGTCGTAGGTTCTGCTATGGTGGGGCTTGTACCCCCCAATGTACAACCTGCCTTTATGTTGTGCTTTTAAAGGGGTGTCAGAAAGTTATATAGATTTGTAATTTACTTCTATCAGAAAATCTCCAGTCTTCCAGTACTTATTAGCTGTTGTATGTCCTGTTGAAAGTGGTGTATTCTTTCCAGTCTGACGCAATGCTCTCCGCTGCCACCTCTGTCCATGTCACGAACTTCCAGAGCAGTAGAAAATCCCCATAGAAAACCTTTCCTTCTCTCCAGACTGGAAAGAATACACCACTTCCTGCAGGACATACAGCAGCTGATAAGTACTGGAAGACTTGCGATTTTTTTAATAGAAGTAAATTACAAATCTCTGGCACCAGTTGATGTGAAAGAAAGACATTTATGGTGACCTATTCCTATCCCGCACAGATGATACAGTGATCACTCTTGCGGCCTAGACGCTTGATAACTTGTGCTTTCTGAAGGCTGATCGATGATCATCGCTCACTTGCGTCCTTGCACGCCCCATATTGAGGACCCTAACTCATCTAAATAGAGGCCTTTTATACATTAACTAGTGGGAGAGTAGGAACATATTCCCTCTTACAATAGTATCTCGCATTGTTCCTATATATGTCCTTTATTGTCTGCAGAACAAATGTTTGACGAGTCATAAATCTAGTTTTCACCAGAAAATTCTGTCTATAACCTTTGACCCCCAACTATACACTGGCTATCATCAGTTTTCATGTCTGCTGTTAAAGTGCACATGAAGACTTAGGTGTTATGTAAGCCAATATGAGTTGCAGCGTGATGAAGAGGTGGACCATAAGCAAATAAGGTCTCCCCCCTCCCCCATAGGCTTTTACCATCACCTTCCTGCCAGCTGTGAATAAATGATCCTGGCCTCGGAAAGTTTCTATGTCAAAGTGGAGCTCCTCTATATATCTAATGGAGCGTTATAATACTATGTACATAATGGGTCCGTCTGGTTTACAAAAATTCATTTGCTCATACATTGTTAGAAAATTCTGAGATAACCGAGGCATTTCTTCATACAGGACCCTTATCTATTAGACTTAAAAGCAAAAAGCATCTTTCATGTCTGGAGGACCAGGCACAGCCCACATAAACAGACCACTGATTTAAATAGGGATGGTGTAATACTTACTTTCACCTGTGGGAGTGCTGTAGGGAAACTAAACACTTGCTGATTAATTCAGTTGGAGATTCTTTGCTCAGCTTATGATGGAAGGACACTGCTAACAAAAAAAGTACTGCTTAAAGTGAGCAATCCTTTAATCACTGAATAATAAGAAGCTCTGCAACTTTTTAATGTATGGTCATATATGGAGCAAAGAAATATATACTCCCCAGCCAACTTCTTCAACCACCGGTAATCAAATGCTTCATGTTCCAGTTTGGAAGAACCCAAGCGTGCTCTACGTTTGCTCATCTCTAGTGTGGACTCGCTGTGCTACCCAACTGGTTTGGCAATGGCCATGCTCAAAAGTTGACCAAAAGAGATGACCCAATAGAACAGAAGACACCAGTGCAAGGTACCAAGTCAAGGTCTAAAGGCCCTATTACACGAACCGATTATCACCTGTATTTGGCCAATTATTGGTCAATATGGCCGATATTCGCTTTGTATAATAAAAGTCAACGATTAGCCGACATGCCTGATGTCGGCTGATCGTGGTCTTTCAATGTCTTTTGACATGTTGAAAGACTAACGATTCAGATAGCAACGTTAACGTTAACTAGGAGATGCTGAGCTGGGATAACAAGTGGACAGGTTTTGGATATGCTTGGGGTAGTATTACACGGGCCGATTGGGGCCCAATAATAAATGTAAACAAGCTAACCGTCAGCGCCGGCCGTGCACTGCTATTACACGTAGTGATGCGCGGTCGGCGCTCGACAATTATAGGTCAGAACCTATATCAACGATCAGCTGATGACAAGGATCATTGGCTGATCGTTGTCTTTATTACACTGAACGATAATTGGCCGGATAGGGCTGATTCGGCCGATTATCGTTCCGTGTAATAGTACTCTTACTGTCCCTTTAATTGCACGCACCCTACAGGTCAGAGCAGTACTTGCAGCCATGAAGAAATGGCAGGGAGCCAGGCATGGACTAGAAACCTGCACAAGAGGGGGGTGACAGGCTAAACATGATGAAATTACCAGGACTGAATATAAAAAAATGTGATACTCTCTTGAGATTTATTAAAACTACATATCTGTGGCCGCCTAGTGGTTGTGATGTGCATTGCAGGCTGTCAAGGATTTGGCTAGCACGTCCCGGTAATTGAACTTACACTGTGAGAAATCGGAGTCCTTGTGTGAAATTTACAGAAAGGTAAGAGTAGAAACATCTGTATTCCTCTAACTGAATCCAGTCCAGCCAGTGCTCATCTAATTTATAATGGTCAAAGAACTCTTCTAGCACTGGCTTGAACTGGCTCCAAACTGGAACTTCACCGGGAAGCCTTTCAAAGACTCTCTGCAATGCAAAATCCATAACTACCTACAATAGGACCCATCGTGTCATCATACGGAAATTTATTTTGTGACTAAACCTCAGTAAAAAAAAAAAAAAAAAAAGTGACGGAATCCGAATAATAAAATTCCTAATGATGTCTAAGAAGGTCTTAGAGAGGAATCTGGGTGTGAAGAGGCCTTTGGAGCCACTAATGGAATTTAAATGCAAGTTGAAAAGCACAAGCAGATGTTTAATTTGGAGACAACATGTCTTCCGTTAGAACCAAATGTTTTCCCTGACTATTCAAGGTTTGTTTGCAATTGATTTATGTGCTTCAGACTTTGTCATGCCATTGATCCGGACAGGCCTCTGTATCTTACAGTATTACTCAATAAGCACAGGCCTGTTCATGTTCTCTCTGCTCCCAAATTGCAAAAGATTTTAGAGAAATAATGTCAGCGTGTTTAATCACCGCTTATTACATAATCATACCTTTTTTTATCTTTTTTTATTTCAAAATATCCTTGTTATTTGTGAGTGGGGAGGACTCGGTAAATACTCCTGTGATAGACGGTGTCACCTCTACCGATATAAGGTATTAATAACACATATACAAGATATGCATAACTCCACCATACAAGAGACTTTTCACCACTGATGGTATTATACTTTGTTCATTACTATTGTACTCTTTATGGCTATGGTCACACTGCGTATGATTCCGTCCGAAGTGTGAACCGCGAATATACGCACGTTGTTTCGAGGTTGATGCGTTCGCTTGAAAGTATACGATATACGGCCGCACAATGCACACTACGTATGAGCTTACGGCCCGATCGTATACGGCGCCGTAAAAAAATGAACAAGACCATTGTTTGAGGACGGCCGTGGATTTCCATGCGGTCCCGTACGGAGTACTTATTTCAACCAAATTGAACTTGATTTTTCAAAAAAGGTTCTGTGTGGTTTACGGGGCTGGGCGAAGATTTCCAAGTAAATGACCTGCCTCAGATCGCTTCGAAACAAGCTAGGGAAGCATAACTGTACTACGGGCGTATGTTTGCGGTTCGTACGCATCCGGCCGCATGTCTATTTTTCCCACGCACGTAGTTTCAGCCGCACATGTACGGCGGCGTACGAAATGTGGCCGGACTCGTACGCAGTGTGAACATAGCCTATGTCTATAAATTATGGACTTGGTTACACAGTACTAGGATCTTCCTTATTACTTATAGCACTTTGACTTTTTTACGATTTTTCATACTGTTCTTATTAAAATGATTTATTTATTTATTCATTCACTGTGTCCACCTGCAGCAGCCCCCTCGTGTATGTTTTTTGCTGTTTTTAACATTCTTTTCAGACCTGTTTCATTGCTTAGTGATTTAATTACTGTGAACTATTATCATTATTATGTTATATTTTTAACGATAAAATTTATATGTGTTGTAATACATTAGAGGTTCAGTTGTTTCTTTATTGGCGATATAAGTTATTGTAGATCAAGGTATCCCTACAACTATTAAAGGACAACTCCCGCGGGACCCCCCCCCAAAAAAAAAAAAACACAGACACACACAGACACCATACTCACCATCCCTCAGGTGACGATCGCTACTCCATTCGCCCGCCGTCCGCCTCACCGTCACCGCCGCCCGCCGTCCAGCGATGTCTCTGACTTCCGGGTCCTGGGGATGGAAAAGGCTGCCAGTGCGCTTGCGCCTTTTCATTAGCTGGAGCGCATCACATGACTACCAGCAACCTCAGCCAATCAGGGCTGAGCAAGCTTGAAGCCATGTGATGCCCTCCAGCCAATGAAAAGGCTGCTGGTGCGCATGTGCACCAGCAGCCTTTTCCGTCCCATTCACTCTCTATGAAGACGCCGAGGAGGAAGAAGACCCGGACCGCCCCCCAGCTCTGACATCGTCGTCACCAGATGCCGCCCGGGAGAAGAGGACCGTGACGATCGTAATAGGTAATGTATATATTCTTTAACTTCCGGGCGGGGGGGTCGGGGGTCCGAAAGTGGGGGAAGGGGGCCAGACCGGGTATTTAACCACATTACAAAGTTATATAACTTTGTAATGTGTGTTAAATAAGCTAAAAAAAAATTTCGTGGGAGTTGTCCTTTAAAGGAGTACTCCAGAAAACAATACACCACTGAAAGTTTAAGTGTGTTTGGGTGGTCAACGGACCTATTATAATCCACTACTGGGGCTGACTATTTCTTGGTCTATGGCAATATACTGTGGAAACTGTAATCCTCCAATGTAAGATTAAACCCCCTTAAAGGGGTTAGAGAAACACGGCTGCTTTCTTCCAGAAACAGCACCTCTTCTGTTCTTAGTTTGGGTGTGATTGCCTTGAAGTGAATAGAACTGAATTGTAATACCACACAAACCTGTGTTTTTTTCTGAACCCGGACAAATGCTTTAAATATGAGAACCAGAAATTGTTACAAGAAATGAATATCAGAAACGCTGATTTGGTTTTGTAAGTATATTATCTTTTGCCGGATAGGATTTGCTGAAAGAATCTGCAGTATATGTTGGCGCTATTTTACTAGTGATATTTTCACCTAAGAAACATAAGCATTGAAAATAATATGGAACAATAATAATATAACTAAAAGAAATAAAGGGGGAGATTTATCAAACATGGTGTAAAGTGAAACTGGCTCAGTTGCCCCTAGCAACCAATCAGATTCCACCTTTCATTCCTCACAGACTCTGTGAGGTGGAATCTGATTGGTTGCTAGGGGCAACTGAGCCAGTTTCACTTTACACCATGTTTGATAAATCTCCCCCAAAATGTATAATTGGCCATCTCTGGCTAATTCTCGGTCCCCGGAGTACATAGAGTATAGCCTGTGATTGCACCGGACACAAACAACGGGAAGACAGATCATCAGGAGGGTGGACGCTGATCACCTAATTTATTTATTCATCAGCTCTCTGTCAGGTTTTAATACCCCCCACCCCCAATTCAGTGTAGCCCCCTGCAATAAAATACATGCTGCACAGAAGATCCCATTGTAATATGTTCAGGTATATACTGATCAGCCAGAATATTAAAGGGATAGCTCACAAAAAAACCTGGTGCCAGAAGGTGCCACACATTTGTAGTTTATTTCTATGAAAACATTTCAAGTCATCCAGTACTTATCAGCTTCTGCATGTCCTGCAGGAAGTGGTGTATTTTCAGTCTGGAGAGCAGGAGATTTTTTTCTATGGGGATTTGCTACTGCTCTGGACAGTTCCTGACATGGGCAGAGGTGGCAGCAGAGAGCACTGTGTCAGACTGGAGAGAATACACCATTTCCTGAAGGACTTGTTTTTATAGAAATAAATTACAAATCTCCGGCACTTTGTGCCATCAGTTGATTTAAAAGAATTTTTTTTTGTGAACTACCCCTTTAAGGTGGCCTGAATAAGGGAGAGACTTGTAACTCATTGCCGTTATGTGCTGCTCCTCCCTGGGTGCTGGGTCCAGTCCTGGGATACTGGGAGAAGTTTCCCAGGAAGGTACAACAACTTTATCAGTTCATAGAACTGTATGGCTGGGAGAACATAGGGCAATACCCACCCCCGGACACACGGCACTGGCACTTGTAAGGGTAGTACAAAGTGTGGGTGCAGGTACAGATGCGGCAAGAAAATCACCACTTAAACTAGGAACAGCTTTACTTAAAGGGGATAAAACAAAATCAATCAATCAATTATAAACATTTACTTACCATCCCTCCTGAGTTTGTCTCCGTTTGAATTTCCTGCTGTTTGCAGGTCCCTGAAGCTTCAGTTGGTGGCTTAATTTTTCTTCGCTTCCTGGTTTGGGCTTTCCCATGATGCACTTTGTATCCTGTGATGTCTAACTGACAAACTGTTAGATGGCTTACAGCTTGCTCAGCCAATCAGAGCTGAGCAACCTGAGTCATCTGACAAAGAGAGGCTGGCCTAACAGGGCTTAGACCCGCCTCCCTCTTGATGATGTCATTGTCACAAAATGGCTGCCACAGAGCAGCCTGGGGTCAACAGTCATTAGGTAAGAATGAGTTTACTTCACTTCCTGGTGGGGGATTAAGGGGGGGGGGGGGAATAGGGAAGGGGGGCAGATAGGTGATTGAAGCATATTACAAAGTTATATAACTTTGTAATGTGTTTCAATTAATGGAAAAAAGCTTTTCGCTGGAGTAACCCTTTAAGGTCTTTAGTGCAATACAGTGAATAACTGACACAACTTGGCCGTTGCAGGTCCAGGTGGCAGTAGTGCTTGAGGTAGTGACTGGATGAAGCAATAATCAGAAGGAGGTACAGGCTGACTTGAGAAGAATGTATAGTAAAGTTGAGGAGAGGTGGTGTAGCTTGACTTAGAAGGCAGAAGGGGGACCATCTTAGGGGCTTTGTCTAGTGTAGAAGTGTATTCTGCCAGGATTAATGTAGAGAATACTTAGTGTGAAGGAGAGAATTCTCGTACTCACGTATATAAAAGACCTCCTTCTGCCCAACCAGTTCAGAGAGTGCCAGGTTGGGTAGTATGGTACGAGCCCCAAGCCTATACAACTGGGCAAAGCAGACTCCTCGAGACCGCCAAAGATAGTCGTGCATGACCAGTGAGATACTTCAGCTCAAGCTCCGTGACGTCCGCAAAAAACATAGATCTATGCAAACTAGTAATAGTTACATTTTACGGAAATGGATATGGAAATGGATGCAATTACGGATGGAAATACGGATGATTTCCCACGGATCATGAAGAAGAAATAGCGGTAGGTTTTGCGGTCCAGAAAAATCACTGAACGTGTGAATGAGGCCTTAAAACGAATGTCCCACCAGGTACATCGCTTTTTTTTTTTACATTAAAAGGCTGGCGCCGACATAGGGATGTCAGTGGTTTGCAAGGTTCCAGTGCATTGATTCTAATGGAGCTGTGTCACAGAGGGGAGGGTGTTTCATCACACTAGGGGCCGACGGGCCTACCCCTAGTGCTCCGGGGCAGGCAGGTGCTCAGGAATAGACCGGCGTTGTGCGTAGGGAACCAGGCAGCATTTAAAAAAAGAAAAGGACCGTGCCACTGGCATCCCCATGCTGGCAACAGTCTATCAATGTAAAGAACCTGGTGGTACATTCGCTTTAAATGAGTTATGCATGGCCGTTTTCTTCTATACACAGCACCACTCCTGTAATCAGTTTTGGCGTGGGTTTTTCAGCTCAGTTTCATAGAAGTCAATAAATAAGAGTTGTAATACCATACACAAGCATAGGCCAGGGGTGGCGCAATCTTTTTTTAATCCAGATAATACCCCTTCATGTGAACGACATTTAACCTAGTGGGTGACATCCAAAGCCCAGTCCATCAATGTTATACCCCAGGGGCGTAGCTAGGGGTTCAGCCTAGGGGGGGGCGAGTGAGTCTGAGTGGGCCCCCAACCGATTATGTTACCCATAGGAAACCTCAGTAGACCACAATGCTTTTCGAATAATAAAGGGTATATTCTGCTCCATTACTCAAAGTGATTAAAGCGTAACTATAAAATATTTTGACCTTTCAGTTTTAGTTAGCTTAGGTCATGATAAGAATTTTTGCAATATACATTAATAACCTAAAATGAACAGTTTTTTTTAAATACATAAGGCTGACTATGCCCTTATAGCCCTCTCTGGCTCTGACTTATTTCTGCATTCCTGCTGGACACACCCCCTCCCTGGAGATCCGTCCTGAGTGTACGGACTGTGGCAGGTGGATCAGATAACAGCCCTGACACAGACAAACAAACCCTCCTCCCCCCTCCCCCCCTCCTAGCAGCATGTTCTCCCCCCCTCCCCTCACAGAGGTGACTAAGCAGAGCTGAGGGTGTTGTGTGTAAAGGAGCAGCGCAGGGGAAGAGCTGGATGGAGGGACAAGTGTTTCCAGTGCTTCACCCAGGAGGCACATGCCACCATGACTCCAATGTACTGCATGAGGGAGAGTGGGTGAGTCACTGAGGGGAGGACTACAAGTCCCAGCACAACACAGCTGTAGTCCTTCCATAGTACATATAGCATTCACTATCAGATGTCTGCAGCAGGTGCCCCCACCTCCATGGCTGACATTATCCTACAGTGTAATGAGAACAGATGACTGTATCTAATCTCACTGTGTGTGATACCATCTGCTGGAGCTCTGTATCTAATCTTACATTGTGATACTGTATGCTGGGGCTCTATCTGATCCTGCTATGTGTGATGCATCTGCTAAGGTGCTGCTCAGTGAATGGAGGGACGCAGCCAGGGAGATGAGGGATAGGCCACGCCCACTTTCTCTCAGCCAGGAGAAAAATTCATTTATTCTTCTGAGCCAAACAACTGGGGATATCTCAGCGAGCGCACAAGCTATCAACACAGTTTAGGGCTCTTTTTAAAGGGTAACACGAGGGCTTTTTATTTGAGGAATTTAATTTTTTGGCTACTGAAATTATAGTTGCGCTTTAAGGATTGAGAGCAGTGTAGGAAGCTTTCTAAATTTCACATATATAACTGTGTAAAAAAAGGGGTTATTAGAAAACCATAGCCGCTTTGTTCCAGAAACAGCACCATCCATGTCCTCAGTTTGGGTGTGGTATTGCAGCTCAGTTTCACCTAAAGAGAATAGAGACAAATTGTAATACAACACATACAGCCTGCAGGTATGCTGCTGGTTTAGGAAGAAAGCAACTAATGTTTTATTTGATCATGGAGAACCCCTTTAATCAGACTATCTTTGTCTACACTTAATGGCGGTATAGGTAATAAACTTTTAGTCATTAGAAGGTGTTAGCTGGTTGTGATCACCATATCACCATTTTTCTCATCTTTCTCTGTATATCATCATTTATCTCTCTATCTATCTATCTATCTATCTATCTATCTATCTATCTCCTATCTATCTATCTATCTATCTATCTATCTATCTATCTATCTATCCATCTCCTATCTATCTCCTATGTATCTCCTATCTATCTATCTATCTATCTATCTATCTATCTATCTATCTATCTATCTATCTATCTATCTATCTATCTATCTATCCATCTCCTATCTATCTATCTCCTATCTATCTATCTATCTATCTATCTATCTATCTCCTATCTATCTATCTATCTATCTATCTATCTATCTATCTATCTATCTATCTATCTCCTATCTATCTATTTCTCCTATCTATCTATCTATCTATCTATCTATCTATCTATCTATCTATCTATCTATCTATCTATCTATCTATCTCCTATCTATCTATTTCTCCTATCTATCTATCTATCTGTCTGTCTGTCTGTCTGTCTGTCTGTCTGTCTGTCTATCTATCTATCTATCTATCTATCTATCTATCTATCGAAGGATTGTGCTGTAGCTGATGGCCTGGCATGGGACACACATACTAGCTACAGGCTACAGCAAATTTTAGTATATATAAAGGATAATATTAATAACCTAAGAATTTTCTAATTCCAATTCTCTAAATAGCACCATAGCTATCAAATAACACCAGTATACATGAAGTAAATATTCTCACTATACATGTTACTGCCATACTCACAGGAGGAATCTTCACTACACGAATTACAGGTGATGTTTTTGATATTTCGCTTTTCCTTAGTTATCCATCTGTCCCGGCCATCATGAAGATTTCTTTTACCATGACTCGTCTCCACAGAATCTACTAGAGAAACATTTTAGGCACCTCGTTCAAGCATCATTCTCATCTCTATACAAACTCCGCTGTAGTGAAGCCCCCTTTATGTTACCTCTTTATTGTATATCCCCCCACGTATATCCCCCCTCTGTGCAGTATAGGTCCCTCTGTAGTATGCCCCCCTCCATGTGGTAGTCGTACATGATGCGACTGGGAAAGCTGGGTGACCACCATTACACTGAGCTGGAAAGCGGGGTGACCACCATTACACTGAGCTGGGTGACCACCATTACACTGAGCTGGGTGACCACCATTACACTGAGCTGGAAAGCGGGGTGACCACCATTACACTGAGCTGGGTGACCACCATTACACTGAGCTGGAAAGCGGGGTGACCACCATTACACTAAGCTGGGTGACCACCATTACACTGAGCTGGGTGACCACCATTACACTGAGCTGGGTGACCACCATTACACTGAGCTGGAAAGCGGGGAGACCACCATTACACTGAGCTGGGTGACCACCATTACACTGAGCTGGAAAGCGGGGAGACCACCATTACACTGAGCTGGAAAGCGGGGAGACCACCATTACACTGAGCTGGAAAGCGGGGAGACCACCATTACACTGAGCTGGGTGACCACCATTACACTGAGCTGGGTGACCACCATTACACTGAGCTGGGTGACCACCATTACACTGAGCTGGAAAGCTGGGTGACCGCCAGGGCCGGCTCCAGGTTTTGGTGGGCCCTTGGGCGACAGAGCCTCAGCGGGCCCCTTTGTATAGTAAATCATGTGGCATCACTTTTAGAGGGTCTCTATCTCTGCATTCTGTGTAGGTATACAACTGTGTATTATATACTTATTATCCTCCTGTATGTGTGTGTATATATCTCCCCATTCTGTGTAGGTATACAACTATGTATTATATACTTATTATCCTCCTGTATGTGTGTGTATATATCTCTGCATTCTGTGTAGGTATTCAACTGTGTATTATATACTTATTATCCTCCTGTATGTGTGTGTATATATCTCTCCATTCTGTGTAGGTATACAGCAGTGTATTATATACTTATTATCCTCCTGTATGTGTGTGTATATATCTCTCCATTCTGTGTAGGTATACAGCTGTGTATTATATACTTATTATCCCCCTGTATGAGTGTGTATATATATATCTCCATTCTGTGTAGGTATACAGCAGTGTATTATATACACACTCATACAGGAGGAGGATAATAAGTATATAATACACTGCTGTATACCTACACAGAATGGAGATATATACTGTACACACTCATACAGGGGGATAATAAGTATATAAACACAGCTGTATACCTACACAGAATGGAGAGATATATACACACTCATACAGGAGGGGGATAATAAGTATATGTCTCTCCATTCTGTGTAGGTATACAGCAGTGTATTATATACCTATTATATTATACTAAATGGAGAGAAAAAAATAGCAATACAACAGTGGATTTATTGCATATTGTGACTCCCCCATGGAAAGTAAAGGGGAAAATCTGCAATAAATCCACTGCAGCAGATATGCCACAGGTGACCCTACCTTCCTACTCCCAGCACACATAGACAGATACTCATACACAACACCTGCATAGACTTACACACACACACAACACCTGCATACAGACTTACACACACACACAACACTAGCATACAGACTTACACACACACAACACCTGCATACAGACTTGCACACATATGCATGTATACTCAGTCACACATACACTCACCTCTGTATCTGGCAGTCCTGTTACACTCACCTCTGTATCTGGCAGTCCTGTTACATCTTCTCCCTCTGCCGGGGCCGTTGTGGAGGGGTCAGAAGACCCAGGAATACAGGAGGGGGCAGGGAAGCACAGCACAGGCAGCACTGTGAGGAGGCTTCTGGGCCCTGACCTGCTGTTTGGCCTCTACAGGCTGCCGTGCAGTGAGCCCCGCCCCCTCTCCTCTGGTCCGACGCTGAGAGACTGAGGCCTGGAGGAGCCACAAAATGACTTAAGTGGCTCACCAGCGCCCCCCTCCTCCCTGCGCCCGGCTCATCCCCCCTCCCCCCACAGCCTCAGGTAATGATGTGTGCGCTCACCACCTGCACACAGTGCGATGTGTGTCAGTGTGTCAGTGTGTGAGCGCAGTGAGAGGGGAAGAAATGGTGTGGGCAAGTGCAAGGGGGCCCCTTGAGGCACTGTGGGCCCCGGCACTTGCCCGAGTATGCCTGGTGCTGACGCCGGCCCTGGTGACCGCCATAACACTGAGCTGGGTGACCACCATTACACTGACCTGGAAAGCGGGGTGACCACCATTACACTGAGCTGAGTGACCTCCATCATATAAAGTACAGTGGCATTGACTGGGTTAATACCTCATGTGCTGTACAGCCAATCTCTCCTCCTTAGGTATCCCACGCTTCAGCAGTGATGGTCAGTAATTCAGTATACAACCCGGGCTTGGACTGGGCTTGTTGTCAGGGGGCGCGACTTATCGGGACCGTCGCGGCTGTCCCCCCTCTGTGCAGTGAAAGTTTCCCCTCCCTCTTCTCTGTGTTGTAGCCCCAAGGTGAGTGTAAAAATAACAAACACCTACTCCCCTCTCATCCGCAGCTCCTCTGGGGACTCCTCAGCTCCTCTTCTAGCTTCTGATGCAGGCAGCCAGCCTAACATACAGAGGCTGCCTGCACAGGAAGCACCCTGGTCTCCCGCCTGCTATTCCTCAGCTGTGTGTGCGGACGCACAGCTAAGTCACTCTGGCCCGGGGATTTGGCACTTAGATTCCAGATCCCGGGCAGGATTCCCTGAAGCTGAGGGGCAGGGCACCGCAATAGGTGGCGGCTACAGCCCTAAACAGCTACTGGGGGACTGGCCCAAGAGGCAAATTTTACCCTGCCACCTGGATCAGCCGGCCTCTGTCAGTGGGCCCCCAGCCTCGGTGGGCCCGGGAGCGACCGCCCCCTTTGCCCCCCCCTAACTTCGCTACTGTTATACCACTTTAGTGTCTGCTCCAGTATATACACAGCTCTTTATAAATCTTACAGTACATCGTGTTCCCGTCTTCTTTCCGCATACAAACACCGATACACCTGTTTCCAGAGCAACAATCTGGAATAATACAAAAAAATCATTTCATCGGGCAGATTCTTTGCTTTCTATACCCTGTTCCTGACTGAATAAGCAGAATAGCGGCACATGACGTGGTTATGCTAACAATCCCTGTCCTGAGCAAACACCAGGGGAACCCGACACAATACAGCCGAGGTCTGGTGCAGCCCGCTGTGTAGGCCCTGCACAGATTCTTCACTTTGTCTTTACAGGTGTGTTTATAAGTTGAATGGTTATCCCCTCTGGTGGTGCACACAATGGGCCTAAGCTTCTAGTCTGTTTGCAGTGGGATAATGGCGGCCTGCAAAGTTTTCCTACTGATTTACAGGGACATTTATACATTGATGTGCAAGACAATGACTGCAGAGTAAAGGCATGATGTCAAATAGAATATTGAGCAATATAATAGAATGTCTAGGTGAATATACAGTATATGATATGTGATCTATTCCAGGATTGCTGCATGGTATGCTGATGCTGCTACTGTGGAATAAAATCTTCTATACTGTCAGCTACCTAGGAAAGTGCATATTACTTGAAAGAGCTTAGGCAAAAAAAAAAAATATATATATATGTATATATATATATATATATATATATATATATATATTTATTGGGCAGTTTGGCAGCTTCTACGATAGAATCAGATAGGGTAACTGCACAAGTCTGGAGAACAAGAAAATGGCTGCACTTCTTACCCATATTTGATACTAAAGCTTTTTAGCTACATTAGTTATTATATAATTTGATCTTAATATATTGCCTCATGTACCACATGCAGGTCTTCTGATGTACATAGAGTTCCTACTCTAACCATGTAGATCAAGGGTGTCAAATTCATGGCTCCCCAGCTGTTGCAAAACTATGGTTCCCATTATGCTTTAGCTTTGGCTGTCCAGGCATGATGGGAATTATAATTTTGCAACAGCTGGATGGCCGGAGTTTGACACCTGTGATGTAGATCTTCTAATATACATCAGTTCCTACTCTAGCCATGGGGCAGTGACGGTCGGCAACCACCACCACTGCAAAGCCAGCGCCCATTAAAAATCAACATCAGTATTTAGCATATAAATTGATCAAACCATATTGCCTCATATATACTAACCTGTGATGTTGGTTTTTAATGTAGCTGAGAAGCTTTAGTATCAAACATGGGTGAGATGTGCAGCCATTTTCTTGTTCTCCAGGCTTGTGCATTTATGTATTCTGTCCCTTTCTTGTTGTTTTGCGCTCCTCCCAGTAAGACCCATATGTTACCAATTAGTGGGAAGCTACATTGGGGTTGTTGGACCATTGGATTGCCCCCCCCCACCTCGGGCGCTGGCTTTGCGGTTGACCGACACTGCACCATTGTTAGAATAGGAAGACCTGTATATCAGAAGACCTGCACGTGGCACACGAGGCAATATGGTTTGGTCATATCCCATCCATTACTCCATAATGGGACAAGGTACTGGACATATGGACCATTCAGCATGTTTGTCCTCCAGCTAGATTAAAAAACTCTGATTTAGTGCCTCCTTACTGGATGGCAAGTATGTAGATTGACTGACAGATGTATATCTGGCCTTAGTCCTAGGAGAAGGGTGTGGTGGTGACTGTATGGCAACTGTAAACCTATATTAATGAATCAAAGGACCCCTGCACATGAACTCCAACAGAAACCAAGCTCTTTACCCTCTGGCGTGTTTCCTCAATACTTCCTCAGGGAGTTTCTTTTTTATGTTATTTTTATAACAACCTAATTGGACTTGCGTTTTGGGTGCCCTACAGTTTCTCTAACGTGCACAGTGCACACTTTACCTACTACTACACTGATATATGACTGATAGCTCATTGTATTCTCATCCCTAGATCATCCAGGTATAAAGGGTCATTTGATTTTAAAGGTTTGCACTTTGTAAAAGTATAAAAGTTAGTCACAAATAAATGATTAACATGGCAACAAAGGTGAGGAACATTATAAAGTAGTGGTAGGAAGGCAAGTGAACTATGGCCTGCTCTGTACTATTGTGTTTTTATTGTTGTGGATCGGGAGGCTGCGTTAACCCAAATGTCTGATAAGACAGACAGCTCCAGAGACACGGAATTACTTTTTTCTATTCCTTCCTATCCAATTTCAAGATTTTTTTCAGTGCGAAGCGAAAGACCAGGTGATAGTCATCTGCTGTAAATCTCAATGTACTGCAATAAATATGATCTGAGAAGCTTTAGGGGTTATTTTTATGCCTCCATGTCAGCTCCAGGTTAGATCTCCTAAAGCGAAACATATGGAGGAGTAATATTTTTAGTTGGACATTAAGAACATTTGTACCAAATTTTCAAAAAAATCTTATAATTTTGCCATTTCAATGTTTAAAGTTGAAGAGTAGATTTTACAGATCCCTTGAAGTCTAAATTGGTTGGTTTAGAAAACAAATGGACATGTATGGAAATAAGGGTGCGAATGGTTTCATGAGAGGTCTCTCAATTTGAACCTCTATAGGGAAAAGGGCAGCTGCAAAGAGTGGCTTTCACTCTGGAGGACCCAGTATGTCTACAAATTACATTGATTTCAATTGACCCCCTGCAATACTTTGTTTTACCTGTGGTGGTGCTACAGTAAATCCGATGTTGGCAGATTTCTTTTGCAGATTACAGCTGATTGCAGGAAATCCCAAGAGAGTAAATCTGTGATCAGTTTATGTTCTTAAAACCATTTCCTAATGGTCCTTTTACACGGAGCAATAATTGGCTCGTGTAAACACACCGAACGATAAATCATTCATCGTGATCTTTCAAGTTCTCAAATCATCGTTGGTTGTTCACTGAAAATTTGCAGATTGCTTTTTTTTTTTGTTACCCAGTTGTTTTTTTGGCACCTAGACCTCTAGAGCTTTTTCCCCTGCTTTGTTGTTTTTTTATGTGCTGAGCTTTTAATTGTAAATCCTCTTTAAACAAATATCCTAGAATTGAAAAATCAGAAATATGCTTACTTTTTACAGGAAACACACAACAGAAAACATGCAAAAAAAACTAAAACAAAACAAAACACCAATATACTAGTTTGGGAAAATAGTATAGAAAATGCATAAAAAGGCACAAAGCACAAGATAAATTCTATAGTTTTTTTTTTTTTTTAAACCAAAATGTACATTTATCTATCGTTTTTTTTTTTTTTAAATAAATCTACAACATCATTTGGGAAATGTGAAGTTGAATATTAAAATAGGAATTCTACAAAAACTAAAATAAAATAATAAAAAATCTGCAAGAAACTGTTGAGGTGGTTAGAAACATTAGGCATTACAATGATGATAATTCTTACAAACATTAGCAGTTCCCTTTTTAACGTTTTTGCAGCGTTTTGTGCTCAGGACAAAAAGTTGAGATATCGGGATCTTATCCGGCAAATATTTAATGTCCCGCAGTGTGATTGTTCTTTAAGGTAATTTATTAACATTTCTTCTCCATAGGCAGAAAGGCCACTGTTTGACTTTCAAGTGCATTTCAAGGAGAATTTTCATTCCTCCGTCCTTGGAGGTCTTTATGAGAGACCATAATTCAATCTAGATAGGAGAGCCTAATATCCCTTCTCAAATCCCTGGTTGATAAAACTTGTGGGATGCAAACACTACGGGGTGTAAGTTCATATGGTCTACTTAGTGTCCTGAGCCTAATTTATATTTACTATGTGTAATCTTGTTATACTGAGCAGCAATTTCCACCCTCCCCAATGAGGAAGGAGTATGAGTTATGAAGGGTGGCCTCTTAAAGCGACCCTGTACCCAAAATCTGCCCCCCCCCCCCAAACCACTTGTACCCTCGGATAGCTGCTTTTAATCCAACATCTGTCCTGGGGTCCGTTCGGCAGGTAATGCAGTTATTGTCCTAAAAAATAACTTTTAAACTTTAAGCCCACACCAAACGGGAGTATCTGTGTCCTAACTTTGCACCACCCCTCTGTCCCTCCTCCCCACCCTCTTCAGCATTAGGAATGCCACTGAAACATTTTCTCCATGCTGAACATTGCACAGGTCCTTAACGATCCAGCCCATGTGCCGGGCTGCCACAGATGGGGAATAGGAGGCAATCTGCCTGGAGCATTGCTAATGATGAAGTGGGCGGGGAGGAGGGACGGAGGGGTGGTGCAAAGTTAGGGCACAGATACTCCTGTTTGGCACGGGCTGCAAGTTTAAAAGTTTTTTTTAGGACAATAACTGCATCACCTGACGAACAGACCGCAGGATAGATCTTGGATTAGAAGCAGCTATCCGAAGGTACAAGTGGTTGGGGGGGGGGGGATCAGATTGTGGGTACAAAGTCACTTTAAAGTAGGTGTTGATACCAGTCCTAAGAGAGTCATTCCCTACCATAGTGTGTGCTCCACTGTGCATGATGGAAACTCTGTCTCATACCTGCCGCGAGCTGCACAGGAGCTTTATACTGTGATCAGGGTTGGTTCCCTTTGACCAGGTGCCCCCTGCTCGGCACAGCAAAGGGTGCTTGGTTCACCTTCAATGTGTCTTGCAGTTAGGTATTGCATTTTTTTCTAATTTTTGTTTATTTCATCCCTAGAAAGGGGTGTGTAAAATAAATGTACAAAAATTAGAATTAGGATTTAAACACTTTAGGAGCTCCGAAACTGTTTGACTATTCATGCTACTGTACTGACATACTGTGTCAGTACGGTAGCGCGAATATTTAACCCCTTAACGACATCGGGCGTAAACTTACGCCCTCGCGCCCTGGTACTTAGCGCATCAGGGCGTAAATTTACGCCCGATGTTTCCCCGATCGCTGCGTGTTCACACACAGCGGTCGGGGAAGATGGCCTGCTATAAATCATAGCAGGCCATCATAGCTTCACGGCACGGGGGGTGGTTAACACCCCCCGTGCTTACGATCGCCGCTATAGGCTGATCAATTCAGATCAGCCAATAGCGGCGATCGGAACCTTTCCGGGTCATCGGTGACCCGATGACCCGGAAAAAAATGGCGGTCGGTGCTGTCCGAGGACGGCACCGACCGCCATTACTGTAAAAAGTAATGGTGGTCACCGTGCCACCGGCCTGATCGCCGTGAACGGCCGGCCGTTCACGGCGATCGGGCCGGTGGCACGGCGATCAGAGTCCAGCAAAATAATAAATACCTGCCCTGGACCCCTCAGCTAGGTAGCGGAGGGGTCCAGAGCAGGTATTTGTACATTACTCACCTGTCCCGGGCTCCTGATCGGCGTCTTCCGGGTTCGCGGCGTCCTCCGTCATTCCGTTCGGTCTTCGGGTCTTTTCGCCGTTCCCCGTCGTCTTCTTTCGGCTATTTTCGGCTCCAGCCTCGTCATTTTCCGGATTTTGCGCTCTGCTGCCCCCTAGCGGCTGATATGTGTAATACACTTATCAGCAGCTACAGGGATATTTTTCCAAATTTTTTTTTCTTCTATTTTCCGCACCCTATCGCCGCTGAGTGTTGATCAGCATCGCACGAAAGTGCGCTGCTAATCAGCAACTCCTCCTTTTTGGCGTAGGGTGTTTTTTTTCTATATTCTACTGCCACGGTCTGCTTATAAGTGCCGCGCATAAGTGCGGCATTTATCAGCAACTCCTTTGTTGGCGTAGGTTTTTTTTTTATACTTACTGTAAAAAAAACACGTAAATAACACTACATTACACCACACTACATTGAATAAAGTTTGACACTACACCACTACATACCCCATATACCAATCCCCATATAAAGATGGTCCCCAGGGTGTTTTCGGCGTCAGAGGGATACGTTATTATTACCTCCGACACCGAAACAGCCAGTGAGGATGAATGGGGGGATCCTTCTTTCCTCCATTCATCCTCATCATCCTCATCATCCAGTGACGTGTCTGGGGGTAGCGTAGCGTACGCTGCCCCCCAGACACGTCTTTTCCGCCAGTACCGTCCCAATAAGAGATCACGGTATGGTGTGAAATTCTACAAACTCTGTGAGCGTACCTCAGGGTACACTTACAGATTTAGGGTACATGCACACTGCGGAATGGCGAAGGATAACCCTTTGTGCATTCTGCAGCTTGCACCCGCCGGCGGACTGATGCGGGCGCATGTCTCTACCGGTGTCATAGACTCCATTCTATGCACGGGCGGATTCCGTCGTCCGTCCAAAGAATGAACACGTTGGACGGAGAGCGGAATCCGCCCGTGCATAGAATGGAGTCTATGACACGGATGGAGACGTGCGCCTGCATCAGTCCGCCGGCGGGTGCCAACTGTGAAATGCACGAAGGGTTATCTGTCGCGATTCCGCAGTGTGCACGTACCCTTAGAGTGTATGTAGGAAGGGACACCCAAATCCAGCCCCCAAATGCCCCCAGATGCCCCCTCCCCCCCATCCTCGGAACAAGTGGAAAGATCGTCCGGGAACTGATCTTCCCACTGCTGGATAAAGGTTACCACCACCTGTACGGGGATAACTTTTATACCAGCACCCCCTCTTCCGGTCCCTCGCTGCCCTGTAGCTTGCGGCACGATCCGAACAAATCAGAAGTAGTAATAGAGCCCTAATATTTAGCAGCCATGGAGCGGACCCAGCGCTTCTGGATATAAAGGACCCCGTATCGCACCAGGACAACATTTTCCAGGTGACGTCCCCCACACTGGAGAACAGGAGACCCCAGAAGAAGTGTAGAGTGTGGCGTAACAGGGGGATCAGGAAGGACACCATTTCCAGTGTGACACCTGTCCTGATCCCCCCGGCCTCTGCATACTGGATCGCTCCAAGGCGCACCACACGTCATTGGGGTTCTACATTATCTAAATTCTGTCCCTTATTCCTATTTCAGGGGTCATGTTGATCCAGGGATTATTCTGATCGCCATTATGGAGTCAGGAAGTAATTTTTTCCCAGTGATGAGGCTACTGTCGTCTGCCTCACGAGGGTTTTTTGTCTTCCTCTGGATCAACACAGGTTGAATTTGATGGACACCTGTCATTTCCAACCTTATAAACTAATAATTGCCCTAATACCCCCAAATAAATTAGAATTGTCCCTTTTCCCCAGCTAAGTAGGTATGGCCGCCATTCCCATTAGAGGATGCCATGATGCAATTACAAAGCCTCTGTGCGGCCAGGACAGTAGAAACCCCCCACAAGTGACCCCATTCTGGAAACTACACCCCATAAGGAATCTAACAAGGGGGGCAGCGGGGATATGGCCCCCTGGTGACGGCCACATTTGGGACGTGAAAATGAAAAAAATTGTATTTTTTATTTTCTCGGCACATGTTCTACGTAAGTGCCTGTCACCAGTGGGGTCCATATGCTCACTGCACCCCTTGTTAGATTCCTTATGGGGTGTAGTTTCCAGAATGGAGTCACTTGTCGGGGGTTTCTACTGACCTGGCAGCACAGGAGCTTTGTAATTGCGACATGGCCTCCATCCTCCATTCCAGCCTCTAAATGGCGCTCTGTCCCTTTGGTGGCTTGCCCTGTGCCCATATGGCACATTATGCCCACATATGGGGTATTTTCGTAATCAGGGGAAACTACCCTACACGTTTTGTGTTAATTTTCTTTTTTAACCCCTTGTGGAAATGGAAAAAATCAAGGCTAGACCAACATTTAGTGTAATTTTTGTAAAATTTTTACTCTAAATCATTAATCTTGTCATGATTTTTTCATTTTCACAAGGGGCTAAAAGATAAAAAAAAACACTAAATGTGTAGAGCAATTTCCCCTGAGTACGGAAATACCCCACATGTGGACATAAAGCGCCATGCGGGTGCAGGGTAAGCCTCCGAAGGGACGGAGCGCCATTTGGTTTTTGAAGGCTGGACTTGGATGGAATGGATTTCGAGGGGCCATGTTCCATTCAAAAGGCCTCTGTGTTGCCAAGACAGTTGAAACCCCCCACAAGTGACCCCATTATGGAAACTACACCCCTCAAGGAATGTAACAAGGGGTGTAGTGAGCATATGGACCCCACTGGTGACGGGCACAAATGTGGAACAATGTGGCGTGAAAATGAAATATTACATTTTTTACACTATAATGTTGGTTTAGCCTTGAATTTATCATTTTCACAAGGGGTTAAAAGAGAAAAAAACACACAATTTGTGTAGAGCAATTTCCCCCGAGTCCGTAAATACCCCACATGTGGACATAAAGCGCCATGTGGGTGCAGGGCAAGCCTCTGAAGGGAAGGAGCGCCATTTGGATTTTGGAGGTTGGATTTGGCTAGAATGGATGATGAACGTCATGTCGCATTTACAGAGCCCTCGTGCTGCCAAAACACTGGAAACCCCCCACAAGTGACCCCATTATGGAAACTGCACCCCTCAAGGAATCTAACAAGGGGTGCAGTGAGGATATGGACCCCTTGATGACAGGCACATTTGTGCCATGAAAGTGAAAAAATGAAATTTTTTACTTTTACGTCACATTGTTCCATATTTGTGCCCGTCACCAGTGGGGTCCATATGCTCACTGCACCCCTTGTTAGATTCCTTGAGGGGTGTAGTTTCCAGAATGGGGTCACTTGTGGGGGGTTTCCAGTGTCTTGGCAGCACGAGGGCTCTGTAAATGCGACATGGCCCTTGAAATCCTTTCCAGTGAAATTCAGCTTCCAAAAGCCAATTGGCGCTCCTTCCCTTTGGAGGCTCGTCCTGCGCCCGCTTGGCACTTTATCGCCACATGTGGGGTATTTCTGTACTCGGGAGAAACTGCGCTACACATTTTCTGTCTTTTTTTTCCTCTTATCCCTTTAAGAAAATGAAAAATTGAAGGCTAGAACAACGTTTTAGTGTAAAAAATAAATTTTTCTTTTTTCACGCCATATTGTTCGGAAAATCTGTGAAGCACCTGTGGGGTCCAAATGCTCACCGCACCCCTTGTTACATTCCTTAAGGGGTGTAGTTTTCTAAATGGTGTCCCTTTAGGGGTGTTTTTTAGGTTTTGGCAACCCAGAGCCTCTGCCAACCTGAAGTGGTACAGTCAGAAATGACCAAATATAACGGAGGCGTTGAAATTCACTAGGCGCTCCTTTGTATCTGAGGCTTGTGGTTGCGTCAAATAGCGCAATAGGGCCACATATGGGGTATTTCTATAAACTGCAGAAACAGGGCAATAATTATTGGGGTGCATTTCTCTGGTAATAGGTTTATAATTATGAAAAATATTGGATTACAATAAAATCTCTGCACAGAAAATTAAAATTTTCAAATTTCTTACACACTTAGCTTTTATTTCTGTGACTCCCCTAAAGGGTTAAAACACTTTCTGGATATGCTTTTGCAGAGTGTGGGGGGTGCAGTTTCTGAAATGGGGTGCTTTGTGGGGCTTTCTAACATACAGGCCCCTCAAATACACTTTACCCACCTGAACAGGTCCCTAAAAATATCTGATTTTGAAATTTTACTGAAAATTTGGAAATTTGCTGCTAATGTTTTAAGCTTCCTATTGTCTAAAAAAAATTAAAGATCGTTTAATAAATGCCGCCAACATAAAGTAGACATGTTGCTAATGCTATTTAATATATAATTTATGTAGTATAACCACTTTCTGTATACGCAAAGAAGTTTCAAAGTTGAAAATGCAGTTTTTCACATTTTTTCACATTATTTGGGTTTTTTTCATAAAGATTTGTTATGATTATCGACTCCAATTTACCAGAAATATAAAGTACAATATGTCACGAGAAAACAATCTCAGAATCAGCCGGATAGGTAAAAGCATCCCGAAGTTATTAATGAATAAAGTGACACTGGTCATATTCATAAAATTTGTCTCTGTCATTAAGGCCATTTCAGGCTCTGTCCTTAAGGGGTTAAACAGTACCCTAAGCACATGAACACTGATAATAATAATAACAATAATAATAATAATAATAATAATAATAATAGCTGTAGGTAAAAGTCCAGGCATGGCAGTGCAGTCAGATTGAGTGAAATGGGTTAATAGATGAATACTGGAGAGAGCTTAATGGTTTTTGACTGTTTACAAAACTAAACAGATTCGTTTTTCTACAAACTTCACAAAGAAAGACGATTAACAGGGAAATTGGGGCAAAAATATAATCCAAAGCAAAAGTAACAAATGGATTGGATACCAATAATGATTTTATCGTAAGGCATCTGTAGGGCCCAACTAACAGTCATTGGGGGGGATTTATGAAGACTGGCGTACAAGTATATTGGGCCCCGGCAGGATTCACTAAGAGGCGCAAGCCTCTTAGTAAATCGGGCCGGGCGCCCGAACCTGCGCCCGGTGTACTAAATCTACACCGCCTCCTCCCGCCTTATTACGCCCCCCCCTCCCAAGCTGCCCCAGCCTGCCCATCGGGCGACTGGGGCGTACAGGAGGCGTACACAAGGGTGAAGGGGCGAATCTGCACCTTCTTCCTAGTGTACGCCTCGGGCGTATCTTTCATAAATGTCCCCCATTGTGTACACCTGAACATGTTCTTATAGATCTATAAATCATTTTTTTTGTGACCCAATATAGTTTTAATGCCCCTTTGAACCTCTGTATGGTAGTAATGCTACTCTATAGAGGCTTTAAGGAGGCACTAGGCCCTTAAGCCATTAGAGTTCCCATAACTGTAATATTATTCTCCCTAAGTGACCCTACGCAGTAGTAGCTCACCTGTTCCAGAACATTAAAAGTGATACGATATGCTAATTTTATTCCAAAATGAGTGCTTGGGGCCTCCCCCATGTCTGCTCTCCCACAGCTGATGGGGGTAGTCCAATGCAGTGACATCATCAGGCCACCTGCACTGGGCACCTGACATCATCAGTGTGTGTCCTACTTCTTATATCTTAAAGGGATTGTCCAGATCTAGAAAAACATGACTAGAGAAAAAAACACCACTCTTGTGCCCAGTTTGGGTGCAGTTTTGCAGCTCAGTTCCATTGATGTGAATGGAGCTGAACTGTAATACCACACACATTCTGAGAACAGGGGGTTCTGCTGTTGCTTTTTTTTGTAAGAAAGTGTCTCTGCTTATTCTAATCCAGGATAACCCCTTTAAACTGCCATGTTGGCCCATACTCATGTTAATACCCATTTGCACACAGAAGCTTGAAGACTTGAAGACCAAAGCCTAAGACATGCTGACTAAACATACAGTAGTTCACATGGCCACCAAGTGGGATTGAGGGCTAGTAGTAACTCGGGTCATATCTTGAGTTTATCTGAAACTATAGGGGAGATTTATCAAACATGGTGTAAAGTGAAACTGGCTCAGTTGCCCCTAGCAACCAATCAGATTCCACCTTTCATTCCTCACAGACTCTTTGGAAAATGAAAGGTGAAATCTGATTGGTTGCTAGGGGCAACTGAGCCAGTTTCACTTTACACCATGTTTGATAAATCTCCCCCTATATGCTTAAAATTCACCCTACAAGAACCTACCTAAGCCTAGAACCCACATCTTTTCTAAAATGTACAATCCATTTATCTAGATTCTTGTAATTTTTACTACTGGATTAGAAAAAGATGAACGTGTCTGGCGCCCCAGGACCAACAAGCCGCAACTAGTGTGATACATAAGTGTAAGCATCGATCTGCGGCACATGTTTCATCTTAGTACACATTAAGCCACAGTATGAGCTTCATCCCTGCTCTCTAATTTCCAGTAAGATTTCCTACCTATTAATTGGAGATGGTGCCAGCTGTCCCCCACCAGGTGGTGAAGTACATTATCGAGGTGTGTGGTTTCCGTCCACTTCATTCCTGTGGGATCTGCTTCAATTACAAGAGATACATGGAGTTCTAAGAAAGAGTCTTATTTCATTTACAGTTTGGATTTTCCCATACCACTTAGAACAGAAGTCGTCTGCCCGTTACATACGGTTCCCGGTTTACTGTTTCATGATAATTCAAGAATTGGTTACTGTACGTACAATTCTTTTGAAGTCCAATCTACCTAATGATGGAGTCAAAACCCAAATTACTGTCGCCACTTGAAAATTTGATCCACCCATTACACCATCCATGTTTATCGTGGTGTCTGGACCCTAAGATATCCATTTACTGTATATATGGTATAATACCCCCTAATGTCCATAATACGAATGTGAGAAGTCACCAAGGAGCTTCTGTACCGTGTAAAAACACGAGGCTGTAAGACGAGTTGCAAAACGTTGGGGTAATTTTTTTATATTTTTACAGTAGGGTGTACATTGCTGCCTGTAATAACCTCAGCTGCTGCAGAAACTCTTTTTGAAATGTAAAGGCCCTATTACACCACGTGATTATCGGCTGATTATCGGTTAGTACGGGAACTCCGGTTTCCTCCCACACCAAAACATACAGATAGGTAAATTTAGATTGTGAGCCCTAATGGGGGCAGGGACCACAATTGACAAACTATGTAAAGTGCTGTGGAATCAGTTGGCGCTATACAAATAAAACCATTATTATTATTATTATTATTATTATTATTATTATTATTATTATTAATACTAAAACAGCTAGACAATTGCAGGTATTTATCTGTTTGTTTACAGTTCAGCACGTTCGCTCATGCCTACTTACCTGTCCACACTCCCCCAGTGTCCCTTGCTGATTGCAACCACCTCTTCTTCTAAGATCAGTGACAGCCTGCCCAGCCAATTACTTGCCGTGTCGCTGTCCCGTCACATCAGTGATTGGCTGATCGGGATGTGAGGGGACACTGGAGACCTGTAGGAGGACAGCGGGGAAGTGCAGATAAAATAACCATAGGCTCTTTTTTGTTTTCTATATAAGAGCAGCAGTATAATAATCTGTGCGGCCACCATCTTGGACCAGATTTATTCCTATCTATTATCTATCTATCTATCTATCTATCTCCTATCTATCTATCTATCTATCTATCTTCTATCTATCTATCTATCTATCTATCTATCTATCTATCTATCTATCTATCTCCTATCTATCTCCTATCTATCTATCTATCTATCTATCTATCTATCTTCTATCTATCTATCTATCTATCTATCTATCTATCTAGAAAAAACAAAGTTCACGCAGCACTCTACGGTTAAAGTTCTGCTGGGTGCCTGCTGTCACACATTGGTCCACAGGTGTCTAATCCAGATAGTGAAAAAATGACTTGCAGCACGTCCAGACTTTGAAAGTGAAAGTAGTGAAGATTTATTCCATAAATGTAACACAGGAAAATAAGCGACGTTTCGCTCCTTCAATCGGAGCTTTCTCAAGCTAGACTAGCTTGAGAAAGCTCCGATTGAAGGAGCGAAACGTCGCTTATTTTCCTGTGTTACATTTATGGAATAAATCTTCACTACTTTCACTTTCAAAGTCTGGACGTGCTGCAAGTCATTTTTTCACTATCTATCTATCTATCTATCTATCTATCTATCTATCTATCTATCTTCTATCTATCTTCTATCTATCTATCTATCTATCTATCTATCTATCTATCTATCTATCTATCTATCTATCTATCTATCTCCTATCTATCTCCTATCTATCTATCTATCTATCTATCTTCTATCTATCTATCTATCTATCTATCTATCTATCTATCTATCTCCTATCTATCTATCTATCTATCTATCTATCTATCTGTCTATCTATCTATAGAAATCCCCACAGCACTCCGGATTGACAAAAATAAACGTGATTTATTGCATGGTGTAACAGCACAAAATAGTCAAAAGCGACGTTTCGACGACCTCCGTCGTCTTTTTCACGCTTGAAAAAGACGACGGAGGTCGTCGAAACGTCGCTTTTGACTATTTTGTGCTGTTACACCATGCAATAAATCACGTTTATTTTTGTCAATCCGGAGTGCTGTGGGGATTTCTACAGATATTCAAGTTGAAGCCGTGGTCTCGGCCACCCGCTGGCACCCACTTCGGGACATCTGGTAGTGCTGCTCCTATATACAAGTTATCTATCTATCTATCTATCTATCTATCTATCTATCTATCTATCTCCTATCTATTATTTATCTATCTATCTATCTATCTATCTATCTATCTATCTATCTATCTATCTATCATCTATCCAGTGGCGCCGCAATGATGAGGCGACCTGAGTCGTCTGCCACCAGCAGTCATCATGGGGGCGGCATATGATGGATTATAATATGGGCGGTTTGGGCGGCCGCCCGGGGCCCGGGGCCCACATTATAATCTGCCACTGATTCCCGGAATGCATGTACTGGAGCCCCCCCGCGCCCAGACAGTATCTGTAATTAGATGCTGGGAGCGGGGGAGACTGTATTCATAAGCGCCGCACTGTAATGAATCAGCCGCGCGGTGCTGTTACTACAGCGCGGCGCTTATGAATACAGTCTCCCCCGCTCCCAGCATCTAATTGCAGATGCTGTCCGGGCGCGGGGGTCTCCGGTACATGCATTCCACGTCCGTGATCCGTCAGGATCACGGAATGTGGGAATGCAGCCCCCCGGGTGATGCACGGCTGCCGGAGGTGTCCCATCCTGTCCCCGGCAGCGCGCGCATCAGAGAGCTCCCATCTATAGGGGGGGGGGGGGAAGAGGGGGACCATCTATAAGGAGGGAAAGAGGGGGACCATTTATATGGGGGAGAGGGAAGAGGGGGACCATCTATAAGGGGGGAAAGGGGGGACCATTTATAGGGTGGGAGAGGGAAGAGGGGGACCATCTATAAGGGGGGGGAAAGAGGGGGACCATCTATAAGGGGGGGGAGAGGGGGACCATCTATAAGGGGGGGGGGAGAGGGGGACTATCTATAAGGGGGGGGGGAGAGGGGGACCATCTATAAGGGGGGGGGAAGAGGGGGACCATCTATAAGGGGGGAGAGGGAAGAGGGGGACCATCTATAAGGGGGGGGCAAGAGGGGGGCCCATGTATAAGGGAGGGGGGAAGAGGGGGACCATCTTTAAGGGGGGGAGAGGGGGACCATTTATGGGGGGGGAAGAGGGGGACCATCTATAAGGGGGGAAGAGGGGGACCATCTATAAGGGGGGGAAGAGGGGGACCATCTATAAGGGGGGGAGAGGGGGACCATCTATAAGGGGGGAAAGAGGGGGACCATCTATAAGGGGGGGAGAGGGGGACCATCTATAAGGGGGGGGGGGAGGGGGACCATCTATAAGGGGGGAAAGAGGGGGACCATCTATAAGGGGGGGGAGAGGGGTACCATCTATAAGGGGGGGAGAGGGGGACCATCTATAAGGGGGGGGGAGAGGGGGACCATCTATAAGGGGGGGAAAGACGGGGACCATCTATAAGGGGGGGGGAGAGGGGTACCATCTATAAGGGGGGGAGAGGGGGACCATCTATAAGGGGGGGGGGAGAGGGGGACCATCTATAAGGGGGGGAAAGAGGGGGACCATCTATAAGGGGGGGGGAGAGGGGGACCATCTATAAGGGGGGGAAAGAGGGGGACCATCTATAAGGAGGCTAGAATCACCCCTGCATCTATCTATCTATCTATCTATCTATCTATCTATCTCCTATCTATCTATCTATCTATCTATCTATCTATCTATCTATCTATCTCCTATCTATCTATCTATCTATCTATCTATCTATCTATCTATCTCCTATCTATCTATCTATCTATCTCCTATCTATCTATCTATCTATCTATCTATCTATCTATCTATCTCCTATCTATCTATGTAATATCTATCTATCTATCTATCTATCTCCTATCTATCTATCTATCTATCTATCTATCTATCTATCTATCTATCTATCTCCTATCTATCTATCTCCTATCTATCTATCTATCTATCTATCTATCTATCTCCTATCTATCTATCTATCTATCTATCTATCTATTTATCTATCTCCTATCTATCTATCTATCTATCTATCTATCTATCTATCTATCTATTATCTATTTATCTATCTATCTATCTATCTATCTCCTATCTATCTATCTATCTATCTATCTATCTATCTATCTCCTATCTATCTATCTATCTATCTATCTCCTATCTATCATCTATCTATCTATCTATCTATCTATCTATCTATCTATCTATCTATCTATCTCCTATCTATCTATCTCCTATCTATCTATCTATCTATCTATCTATCTATCTATCTATCTATTATCTATCTATCTATTTATCTATCTCCTATCTATCTATCTATTATCTATTTATCTATCTATCTCCTATCTATCTGTCTGTCTGTCTATCATTTGGAATTGATCTATTTTATATATTTTTTCTATACTATACTATACTGCTATAATGTGTCTACCATCTTTTTGACAGACCAGGTTATACCAATCATCAGCATTCAGGTTAGACATGATCTATAGATAAACACATGTGACATTGCACTCAACACTCAGCAATATTCCTGGTGTTGGATCTCACCGTTATAATCATGAATCGCTGTTATTTGTATTTCCTCTGGTAAACACAACCCGGACCTCCATTTTCTTTTCAATGCCCCCTTGTAACTCCTGTTTCTTCATGCCAACACTTTTAGCCCCATGGCAATATCAGATTCACCCATCTATTTCGGGTTTGTTTTTACATGTCACACTGCGGACAATGATACAAGTTTGTTTTTCAGAAATGTTGGCACATCTGGGTCCCGGGATCGCCACAAATATGTGTCAGATGGAAAGAAAATGCCAAACACTGCTAATACTAGAGGAGGTTACCTCCATTCAATGGACTCCTCTACAAAGAAGACTGTGGGTTACTTAATAAACCCCAGTGAAACAGATAAGCCATTCTCCATCTCTTAAAAACCTTAAAGCAATATAAACTGGGCTTAAGGTAGAAACACTTAGACAAGTAACACCTTGTCAGGAATGTTTAATACCTTGCACAATAATGTTTTACTGGAGAAGCCGAGGCTACGGCTATAAAACCTTCCTTTCCTTAAGGGGAAACATGAAACAAACATTTGGAAACTTTAAGCAAACTTTTGCTGTCAATGAAGGGGTTACTTGGCAATGGGCACTTCTATTCCTCGAGGACTGTGAATCATTCACCGGTGGTCACACAAGGACATTTAAATATTTAAATAGCGTCAACTCCCCGGTAGCATCGGCTTGTTTTATTCTATTGTATTGTCCCGTGAGTCAGACCTACAAACAAAAGACTAATAAAAGTCTAAGACCTGGCTTTACATGCTACAATCTTCCCAGAAGTATGGCCGACTATCTTCCTATATAGATATAGTAAAAGCTGCTTGAGACTAGTAAGTGGTCGACATGCTCACCAAAGATTACAGGGATTTGCCTCCCAGGAAAGAAGAGTCTGGTACATGAAGCTCCTTCCTTATTCTTTTCCCGACTATTCCCATTTACTTTATTTTTTAAGAAGCAATTCTTCCCAAGAGACGAGTCCTATACAGGTTTTAAACACCCAATGGCTAAAGGGATGGAAGAACCCATTCTTTAAATAGGTGCAGTTATCTCAACAAACTCTACATGGATCTATAGTAGAAGGGAATATAAAATACTTTGTAACATATCTTATCAGACAAAAATGCTGCAATCATCTACCCCATGCTAAAATGTTTTCTGCTATGAAAAATCAGATTTCCAATGACTTTAAAGGGTTTTCTGCTCAGGTAAAATACATGTTGAATCATCCCTCTTCCTGCAGATTAGCAATTCATTCCATACATGTTATTACTGCTGAAAACACATGAGCTGTTCACTCCGTCTCCCACCTCCTATCTGAGACGGCTCATGTAAAATTTCCCTGGCCAGCTGTATCTGCACTGTGTAATGCTGGGAGAGTTAAAGGGGTACTCCAGTTGGTGAAGCTCTAGTTGGTGTCCTCATTTTTTCTTAACTTCCTGGTTTGGGCTTTCCCATGATGCACTTTGTGTCCTGTGATGTCTAACTGACTCTGTAGAACTGTTAGATGGCTTACATCTTGTTCAGCCAATCAGAGCTGAGCGACCTGTGTCATCTGACAAAGAGAGGCTAGCTTAACATGGCTTAGACCCGCCTCCCTCTTGATGACATCATTGTCACAAAATGGCTGCCACAGAAAAGCCTAACAGTCATTAGGTAAGAATAAGTTTATTTTACTTCCTAGTGGGGGATTGAGGGGGGGAAAGATAGGGAAGGAAGGCAGATAGGGGATTGAAGAATATTACAAAGTTATATAACTTTGTAATGTGTTTCAATTACTGGAAAAAAAGCTTTTCGCTGGAGTACCCCTTTAATCTAAGGTCAAGTTACTTGTGACCTTACTGTGACTAACCCTCCCAGCCTCACAGAGTGTAGAAACAGCTGTTGGCTGACCGACAATATTAAAAATATATGGCCACCTTTACCTCTCCTTTGGGTAGGCCTTCCGATTCCCCTCAATGTTCCACAGCTCCTTCTGCTAACCATCTTTCTTTTCTTAACGTTTCTGTTGGAAAGATGTAAAGATACCTGGAATAGGTAACTGGAATATGAAGCTCTTTCTCAGGATCAGGCCTATAGTTTTTTGATAGGGTTCAATCTACAAAGAGGTCCTGTTCACTTACCTGACTACGCACTTATATTGTACTGATAACTGTTCCGTGAGTTATTGAACCCTTGATTATACCTGTCCGAAAGACTCATATTCTAAATTTCCTTTCTCATGCATACAATAGGAACAAATCTAGTATATATCCAATTGAGTGTGGTAGGAAACCAGACCACCTAAAGAAAAAACAATTATGGGAAGAACGTACAAGTTCTAGTCACAGCTTTTTCTTGCCTTAATTGAAAACCAGGAAGTAGGGATGGTCCGAACCTGAACGCTCGGCATCGGATTCCCGCTGTCTGCCCACTCCGTGTAGTGGGCGGATACAGCGGGAGGACCACCTGGAAAACTGGGATGCAGCCTATGGCTATGGCTGTATCCCAGTTTTCCAGGCATTCCTCCCACTGGATCCGCCTGCTGCACGGAGCGGGCAGACAGCGGTAATCATTGCGGAGGGTTTGGGTTCGTACAAACCCCGTCTGAACCAGGTTCGGACCATCCCTACCAGGAAGCCATTGCTGCATTTTAGAATCTCAAAGTTTTCTTCTAAAAGGTTTTCAATGCTTTGTCCAGGGCTGCATCCCATTCTTGGTATGAAATACAGGGCTCACAAATTGAGAAGCATTAACCCCTTCACGTCAGTAACATGTATATATACGTTCCTATTGCATATACACCGTAACTGACGGGGTTACTGATGAGAGCGGGATCGCTGCAGAGATAGCGATCCCACTCTCATCTGAGTACAGCACCGGAGATAATGAGAGCTGACCCCCATTAACCCCTTAGTGACCGCCGATACGGCGGTCACTAATGGGCCGGTGCTGGTGCTGCTTTTCATCTCCCCCCACCGTGAATCCACGGTGGGGGGAGATAAAATAAGTAAAATCCGACCCCAGATCAGCCCCCCTAGTGCCCCGATCACTAACCCGCTCCCTCCCCCGGCGGTCATCAAATCCTAGATGGCCGCCGCCATCGCTGTGAACAGAGTATATCTGTTCACAGCTATAGTAATGTAAAAATTAATCAAAGCCCCATGCTCTCCGCCACCAGAGGTCTGTAACCCCTCGAGGTTGCCTGTAACCACCACAGGTTGCGCATAACCACCCCAGGTTGTCAGTAATCATGACAGATTACTTGTAACCCCCCAGATTGCATGCAACCACCGCCGGTTGCCTCTGATGTCGCCTCTGACCACCGCACCTTGCCTCTGACCACCGCACCTTGCCTCTGACCACCGCACCTTGCCTCTGACCACCGCACGTCGCCTCTGACCACCGCACCTTGCCTCTGACCACCGCACATTGCCACTGACTACCGCACCTTGCCACTGACCACCGCACGTTGCCTCTGACCACCGCACCTTGCCTCTGACCACCGCACCTTGCCTCTGACCACTGCACCTTGCCTCTGACCACCGCACCTTGCCTCTGACCACTGCACCTTGCCTCTGACCACCGCACCTTGCCTCTGACCACTGCACCTTGCCTCTAACCACCCCAAATTGCCAATGACCCCCTCCAGATTGCCCCTAACCACGCCAAGTTAGAGGTACCCACCTCAGATTACCTATAAGCACTTCAGTTTATCCGTAACCACCCCAGATTGTCTGTAACCACCCCAGATTGTCTGTAACCACCCAACGTTGCCCGTAACCACAACAGGTTGCCTGTAATCACCCTAGATTGTCTGTAACCACAGCAGGTTGTCCGTATCCACCCCACGTTGCCCGTAACCACCCCACGTTGCCCGTAACCACCCCAGGTTGCCGTAACCACAGCAGGTTGCCCGTGACCACACAATGTTTACCGTATCCACCCCAGATTACCCGTAACCACCCCAGGTTGCCCGTAACCACCTCCAGATTACCCGGAACCACCTCTGACTGCCCGTAACCACCTCCAGATTACCCGTAACCACCCCAGACTGTCCGTACCCACCCCACATTACCTGTAATCTCATTTTTTTTATTTTATTTTAGTAAATGCGCTCTTCTAATAACTATTACTAGCTGCGGTTTTGCTCCAGCAAATTGGCACTCCTTCCCTTCTGAGCCCTGCTGTGTGCCCATACAGTGGTTTATGCCCACATATGGGGTACCGTTGTACTCAGGAGAACCTGCCTTACAGATTTTGGGGTACATTTTTTTTCCTGTTCCTTGTGAAATTTAGAAATTTCAAACTAAACCAACATATTATTGGAAAAATTCAAGTTTTTCATTTTTACTGGCCAATTTTGAATACTTTCCTCTAATACCTGTGGGGCCAAAATGCTCATCCTACCCCAAGATGAATTCTTTGAGGGGTGTACTTTCCAAAATGGGGTGACTTTTGGGGGTTTCTATTTCGTTAGACATTACAGGGGCGCTGCAAACGCACCTGGCGCTCAGAAACTTCTTTAGAAAAATCTGCACGGAAAATGCTAATTGGCGCTCCTTCCCTTCTGAACCCGGCTGTGTGCCCATGCAGGGGTTTATGCCCACATATGGGGTACCGTTCTACTCAGGAGAACCTGTGTTACAGATTTTGGGGTGAATTTTCTCTTCTGTTCCTCGTGAAATTGAAAAATTTTAAACTAAAGGAACATATTATTGGAAAAATTCGAGTTTTTCATTTTTACTGTCTACTTTAGAATACTTTCCTCTAATACCTGTGGGGTCAAAATGCTCACCACACCCCAAAATTAATTCTTTGAGGGGTGCACTTTCCAAAATGGGGTGACTTATGGTGAGATTTTACTCTGCTGGCACTACAGGGGCACTGCAAACGCACCTGGCGCTCAGAAACTTCTTCAGCAAAATCTGCATTGAAAAAGCTAATTGGCTCTCCTTTCCTTCTGATCCCCGCTGTGTGCCCATACAGTGGTTTCCGCCCACATATGAGGTACCTTTTTACTCAGGAGAACCTGCGTTACAAATTTTGGGGTACTGTTTTTCTCCTGTTCCTCGTGAAATTGAGAAATTTCAAACTATGGGGGTTTCCAGTATACAAACCTCCTAAATCAACTTAAAAAAAGAACTGGTCCCTGGTTTTGGAAACCTTCACGAAAATGTGGTAATTTGCTGATAAATTTCTAAGCCCCGTAACACCCTAAAAAAGTAAAATATGTTTATGAAATGAAGCCAGAATAAAGAGGTTATATCGGTAATGTGACTTAGTAACTAATTTATGTGATACGACTTTCTTTTTTTAGAAGCAGAGAATTTCAAAGTTCATAAAATGCTAATTTTTTTTAATTTTTCATGATATTTTGATGTTTTTCACAAAAAACACACAAGACAGTGACCAAATTTTGTCACTAACATAAAGTACCATATGTTAGGAAAAAACAATCTCAGAATCGCTAGCATACGTTAAAGCATCACTGAGCTATAAGCGCATAAAGTGAGACAGGTTAGATTTAGAAAAATGAGCCTGGTCTTTTAGGTGCAAATAGGCTTGGTCTTGAAGGGGTTAAAAAGCATGAAATTGGAACATTTGTGTCCCACCAGTTAGGGCCCTATTATACGGGATGATTATCATGCGAAAATATTGTTAAATCGTTTGAATTTAAACGATAATCGTTCTGTATAATTGCAGGCAGTGATCGAACAATCGTTCCTATGTCGTTGATCGTAATTTAAATCAGAACTAAAAATCATTAATTGTTCGCTAATCGTTCGCTGTAATTCCACATTCGTTCAGTGTAATTGCACATTGTTTATTGCTTTGCTGGGATCAGAAGGAATAAACGATCATAATAATGATCGCTGCAGTTTTAGAGCGGCCTGGCTTAACTGACAGGCCGCTCAGGCAATCACTGGCTGCGGTGGCCCCAGCCAGTGAATGGCTGAGCGGCCTGTCAGCTAAGACAGGCCGCTCTGAAGCTGCAGTGCGCGGGACCCTGGGAAAAGTGAACCGCAAGAGGAGCCATAGACCATGGATAGGTAATGTATTTACTTTGCAAATCGTAATCTGCCGGCTGCGCACCGCGATTGCACGTAGCGGTATGGGGTCGGTGGCTGACAATTATAAGTCCAAACCTATATCAACGATCAGCTCATGACAACGATCATTGGCTGATCGTTGTGTTTATTACACGGAATGATAATCGGCCGGATAGGGCCGATTCAGAGGATTATCGTTCCGTGTAATAGTACTCTAAGTCGTTAATCATTAAAAATCGTGTAATAGGACCCTAAGACTGAACCTATCATCGGGATTCTGGATAAGACTTGCATTTGTAGATTCACCTGTATGACAATAGAAGCTATAAGGAATGACTCTGTATCTATCTGTACGCAGGTATGTAACTTATTAACAAAGTGTAAACATGTAGTAAGTATCCCGTAATACCAGTCAGTGATTACCATTGATTGATCTACATCGTTGGGTTCTTTAGTGACGTCATAGGATCGTTTTATGAGAGTTTATCTGGTTTTACAAGGAAGTGTGTGGATTTGGAGGCTAGACTAGATTACAGCAATTTTCTTCCCGTCTAGGGAATGACTTTACTGCCAAATGCAAATCAATACCTTAGCAGAAATCATTTCTGTTGTAATGAAGCAATAGATTATTTTATGGAACAGTTCAACCAATATATTCAATGGAACATCAGATCCATAAAGAGTTATTACTGATGGTCAAAGGCTTGTGTACTGTAGTGGCTGCTTCCTAAGTTAGAATAAAAGCATTTCTCTACGTTCTGGAAGCACAGACTGATATATGAAAGGTATCATGTGTCTCATTACCTGTTACCTAACAGTGTCAGCAGTAAGCAAGCACAATTTACAAGGCACAATTCATCAAGGGGCCGGGTCATGCGAACGATCCTTGAATCGTTCGTGTAGTCATGGAAACTGACAGATATGCATATATCCGTGCTGTCAGTTTCCAGATCCCACAAAAATTGCATGTGCTGCTGTGTGATACGGCACTGTCATCTTCCGTGCTACAACTACAGGCCGCCAGCCCCTCCACGCCTCATCCAGAATGATTGACAGTTGGAGGAAGCGGGTGGTGGACTGATGACACAGCAGCGCTGAGGGTAAGTATGCACTGCCGATCCGTGCTGTCAGTTTCCCTTTGCTTTCGGATATGCTCTTTTTACTCAGCATGATGTATGGTCAATAAAAATAAATTTTTAAGCTCCCCTTAAAAGGTGAGATCAGCCGAGGATCAGGTGCTTTCCTGCTTCTTGGCTGATTGCTGTCATTGTTACATCATGGGTGGATTATCGGCTGCAGAAGCGTTTCTAGCCACACTCCTGGCTGATAACGGGCGGCCCGTGTAATGGCTCTTTATACTGTGTTTGTTAACCTCTTAAGGACGGAGCCCAAAATGGCCTTAAGGACCAGGACGATTTTCAATTTAGCATTTTCGTTTTTTTCTCATCTTCTAAGACCCTTAACTCTTTTATTTTTTCAGCTACTGGGCCACGTAAGGGCTTTTTTTTTTCAGGAACAGGTGTACTTTATAAAGGCGCTTTTTGATCTACCGTGACGGAACCCCCAAAATATAATTTATGGGGTGAAATTGGGGACAAAAATACAATTTAGCAAATTGTGTGTGTGTGTGTGGTGGTGGTGGGGGGGTCCCTGTTTGCTTAATGCACATTTTATTGTTATTCTATAGGTCAGTCTGAATACAGCGATATGCAGTTTATATAGCTTTTTTTAATGTTTTACTATTTTTATTAACAGTAAAACTTTTTTTTAGCAAATAGGTGTGATTACAATGGCCTATTGTGACTCTTATAGCATTTCTATTTTTTCACATATGCGGCTGTTTAAGGTGTCATTTTTTGCACCATGATCTCTAGTTTTTATTAATACCATATGTGTAGAGATGAGACATAACTGATCAATTTTTATTCATTTTATTTAAAATATAATGTAATAAAAATAATCAATCCTGGCGTTTTTTAACCGTTTTTTTTTTTACGCCGTTCACTGTGCAGGAACAATATTGATTTATTTTATTAAATCGGACGATTACGCGCGCTACGGTATATTATATGTTTATTTATTTATTTTTATGTGTTTTATTTATAAAATGGGAAAGGGGGGTGATTTAAACTTTTATTGGGGGAGGGGCTATGGTGTGTTTTTTAAAACTTTTAAATTCTTTTTAATTCATTTTATGTCCCCTTAGGGGACTTTAACATTTTTACGTTGGATTTTTAACACTGATCATTTCTATGCCATAGCATAGCATTGATTAGTGTTATCTGCGATCATTGCATAGAGCCTACCTGTGCAGGCTCTATACAGTGATCGCTGATCTGACTGCTGGAAGGAAGGTAAGAGACCTCCGGCAGTCAGATACAACGATCAGTCACACTGCGGGGGTCCCAATCGGTCAGTGACAGGAGCACAGCTCCTGCCACTGATGTAAGTGCCGCGGCACTGCGGGGGTTAATGGCAGGCGGCCGCGCGACTGTGGTGGCCCTCATTAACAGTGAGGACCTGACTGCATGCTTTGAAGTGAGCTCAGCGCCTGAGCTCACTTCAAAGCACTGACGGACTACATGCCGTACGGGTACGGCAAGGGTCCTTAAGTGACAGGATTCCATGCCGTACCCATACGGTATGGGTCCTTAAAGGGTTAAAGGGGTTATCTAGAGGGTTTATTGCAGAGATAACTCGAATCTTGTCGCCAGTTCAGGTGTAGATTGCAATTAAGCTCATTGCAAAGTTGCAAAACCTGCACCCAAGAGTGGTATTGTCTCTGTCGAAAGTGGCCATGTTTTTCTAATGCTGGATAAGCCCTTTATAATCTGTAGGTTGTCTTTATAATACAGCATTGGTCTTCCAAAGATTGGAGACACTCTTGGAAACCTTTTTCCAGTTTTGCCAAGACAGAGGATTCTTTTTTGTTAACCCACAACCCACAATTTAAATAAAACTGGCTATAGAGGGTGGTTAGTCAATTACCTTCTCTGCATGTGGACCCAGATAACTTTCACTCTGTCTCAGTCAAAAATTGTCCTGTCCGACTGACCTCAATGGGATCAGCTGACTGTCTAAAGTTGATGGGATTTGATTGACATGTAGGAAGTTAAACACAGTGCCGAGAACTCCCCCTGGCTGTATCTCGTGATTGCAGCAAGTCTCCAAAGGGAGACCTTCTGTGATGAGTAACTTTTGACATGGTTAATATCACACACGAACAACATTGGCATTGTATCTAGCAAATAAGTGGACCTTCTTTTATTTCTGGGCAACCCCTTTAAGACCAGAATCAGCTATTATGTCTATCATAGTCTATTATGATCCTATTTGTATTTCTTCATACAAAGACATCAGGGCCAAAGTGCAAAGCACAAATTCCCACTTAGGCGCTAGTACCAAGGGGAGCCAAGGCCCGGTCTACCACATAAGAACGCACTAGTATTATAAGTGGTGCACAATAGGCTGGAGCCCTGTTACCAGTGATGCATTATAATCCAAGAGCTTCGATTTACGACTCTGAAAATTGTTGTTTAAAAAGTTTAAAAAACAAAAACAAAACTTTTCTTTTGTTAAAGGGTTAACTCTAATAGTTTGATTAGGGCTCTGCATCGCTGTCAATGAGAACATAATTAGTATTCCAAATATGAAACCTCAGCTCTTCTGCGGGGTGACTCATAATATCTTTCGGGAGAATGCTGCCAAATCCAAAAAAGTAATGGTATACATATAAGATATCAGAGTAGGAGGCACGATCACAAGTTCCTTTGTTAGCTGGGGATTCAGGTGAGTCTGAGGCCTAAGTGATCGGGGAAAGAGGGTACACACCCTATACGGGCGCACTTTTTATTAACTGATACCGAGTATTAGATGGAATCGAGCAGCCCTGGCTCGGCACGCTGTAATTTTTGATTAATCTTCTGGGCCGTGTTTCAGATGGTTGCCACAGGAATACATTCCCTCATCTTCAGCTTCCACATTCTGCCAAAAAGACTGTTGATTCTAGGAAACAGGATAGTTAAATATGCCTGGAGAGCAAATGTTGAATGTAACCTACTTTACTGGTTTGGGCTTGTTCAACGTCTACTGAACTTAATGGCAGAACAACAAAAGGCTACTAAATCACCGTACCTATTATTAACAGGCTCGGAGAGACGTGTGGGGACCAGCAAGATTTTCATCTGTGCGAAAAGAAAAGATTGTAGGGTGCGTAGATAATGCTGGTTTAATTGGAAAGATGGAAGCGTTAGATACTGAGAGCAATGAAAGTGAGATAGAAAGTCATTAGAAATATAAAGTCGTCGATGTATCATAACCTCAAAGGAACAAACCTACTACAAAACAAAGCAATTAACTGTTCACTATATAGTAGTAGTACATGGATGAGATGGGCCTACCAGACTGGCTTTCTGTCTTGAGTGAGGGTTCTATATATATATATATATATATATATATATATATATATACCGTATTTTCCAACGTATAAGACGACTGGGCGTTTAAGAAGACCCCCAACTTTTCCAGTTAAAATATACAGTTTGGGATATACTCGCAGTATAAGACCACCCTTATAGAAATTAATTAAAAGCATCAGACAGCAGTGAGGTCTAAGAGGCAAAGAAGGAGGTACAGTAATACCAGTAGGATACAAGGACGACCAGATGGGTGGAAGAGGTGTGTTTTTCTGGGCACTGCCCACTCTACCGTATCCCTTTTTTCATATTCTGGACACCTTAATCTTTCATATCCCGGACGCCTTCATATGGTCGCTACATACGGCTGGGATGCAGCCATTATTGAGCTCCCCCCACCATGTGCAGCGACGGTAGATTCTCCAGACGACCACTGGCTGTTGAGAAGATTTTCCTGGGTTAAAAAATAGTCTTATACGCAGGAAAATACACAGTATATATATATATATATATATATATATATATATATATATATATACACACTACCATTCATAAGTTTGGGGTCACATTGAAATGTCCTTATTTTTGAAGGAGAAGCACTGTACTTTTCAATGAAGATAACTTTAAACTAGTCTTAACTTTAAAGAAATACACTCTGTACATTGCTAATGTGGTAAATGACTATTCTAGCTGCAAATGTCTGGTTTTTGGTGCAATATCTACATAGGTGTATAGAGGCCTATTTCCAGCAACTATCACTCCAGTGTTCTAATGGTACAATGTGTTTGCTCATTGACTCAGAAGGCTAATAGATGATTAGAAAACCCTTGTGCAATCATGTTCACACATTTGAAAACAGTCTAGCTCGTTACAGAAGCTACAAAACTGACCTTCCTTTGAGCAGATTGAGTTTCTGGAGCATCACATTTGTGGGGTCAATTAAACGCTCAAAATGGCCAGAAAAAGAGAACTTTCATCTGAAAAGCGACAGTCTATTCTTGTTCTTAGAAATGAAGGCTATTTCATGTGAGAAATTGCTAAGAAATTGAAGATTTCCTACAACGGTGTGTACTACTCCCTTCAGAGGACAGCACAAACAGGCTCTAACCAGAGTAGAAAAAGAAGTGGGAGGCCGCGTTGCACAACTAAGCAAGAAGATAAGCACATTAGAGTCTCTAGTTTGAGAAACAGACGCCTCACAGGTCCCCAACTTGCATCTTCATTAAATAGTACCCGCAAAACACCAGTGTCAACATATACAGTGAAGAGGCGGCTGCGGGATTTTGGGCTTCAGGGCAGAGTGGCAAAGAAAAAGCCATATCTGAGACTGGCCAATAAAAGAAAAAGATTAAGATGGGCAAAAGAACACGGACATTGGACAGAGGAAGACTGGAAAAAAGTGTTGTGGACGGATGAATCCAAGTTTGAGGTGTTTGGATCACAAAGAAGAACTTTTGTGAGACGCAGAAGAAATGAAAAGATGCTGGAAGAATGCCTGACGCCATCTGTTATACATGGTGGAGGTAATGTGATGGTCTGGGGTTGCTTTGGTGCTGGTAAGGTGGGAGATTTGTACAGGGTAAAAGGGATTCTGAATAAGGAAGGCTATCACTCTGCACCGCCATGCCATGCCCTGTGGACAGCGCTTGATTGGAGCCAATTTCATCCTAAAACAGGACAATGACCCTAAACACACCTCCAAATTGTGCAAGAACTATTTACAGCAGAAGCAGCAGCTGGTATTCTATCATAGGTAATGGAGTGGCCAGCGCAGTCACCAGATCTGAACCCCATTGAGCTGTTGTGGGAGCAGCTTGACCGTGTGGTACGCCAGAAGTGCCCATCCAACCAATCCAACTTGTGGCAGCTGCTTCTAGAAGCGTGGGGGGCAATTTCTCCAGCTTACCTCAACAGATTAATAGCTAGAATGCCAAAGGTGTGCAATGCTGGAATTGCTGCAAAAGGAGGATTCTCTGCCGAAAGCAAAGTGTGATGTAAGAACAATGTTATTTCACATACAAATCATTATTTCTAACCTTGTCAATGTCTTGACTCTATTTTCTATTCATTTCACAACGTATGGTGGTGAATAAGTGTGACTTTTTTTAATGGAAAACACAAAATTGTTTGGGTGACCCCAAACTTTTGAACGGTAGTGTGTATATATATATATATATATATATATATATATATATATATATATATACTGTGCCAAGACATATAGAAATAAAACAGAACAAGTCAAGTATTCATTCAAGAGTACAAGAATGAAGAACATAGAAACACCTGATGTTTTTCTCTATTCATCCAACTTCTTCAACCTCCGGTAATCAGATGCCGAATTATTGGACTCGAGCATGATGGAGTTGCGCTCATCTCTAGAGATTAATATATAATTAGATGTCTACTGCGCTGAGAATAATAGGTTCTCTATAGGTGATTAAGTGGACACTCTCAATTTTCTTGAATAACAGGAAGAGTTGTCCTGAGGCATAGGGTGGGGGTAGGGCTTTATGCTTGGCAAAGACCGCTAAGGTTCAACGTTGCTACTGTATACTCCATTAAAGGGTTGTTCACTCCAAATTTTTTTCTTTCAAATCAACTGGTGCCAGAAAGTGGCAGAGATTTGTAATTTATTTCTACTTATCAGCTGCTGCATGTCCTGCAGGAAGTGGTGTATTCTCTTCAATGTGACACTGTCCGGAGCAGTAGCAAATCCCCCCCCCCCCAAAAAAAAAAAAAAAAATCCTGTTCTCCAGAGTGCAAAGAGTACAACTTCCTGCAGGACATGCTGCAGCTGAAAAGTATTGGAAGACTTGAGATTTTTTTTTTTATAGAAGTAAATTACAAATCTCTGGCGCTTACTGGCTCCAGTTGATTTAAAAGAAAATACATTTTGGTGAACAACCCATTTAAGCTTGGATCTTATTGAGCACAAGTGGACTCTCTTGTCTTGTTCTTCCATATCTGTGTAAGGCTGGGTTCACACTACGTTTTTGCGATCCGTTTTTTTTGCAAAAAACCTGATGAAAAACGGATAGAAAAAATGGATGCTACTGTGTGAATCCGTTTTTCCATTGACTTCCATTGTAAAAAAAAAAAAAGGATCAAAACGGATTGCAAAAACGTAGTGTGAACCCAGCCTAACACGTCAACATTTTGATGCTTTAAGGGGTTAAGGTTTTTCGATCTTCTCTGATCTATAAGATATAGGGCATAAGGGTTCCTTTGTTCTTTTATACTTTATGGCACACTGTTAATGGTAGTTAAATATTAATATATCATTCCACCTTGATTTGAGCATATGAGGTGTACAGGATGTGCATGCAGGTGACAGGACTACTGGTACAGCACTGGGAGGGAATGGCCAGCCTAGGGGGAAATACTCTATCTGATATACACACAGTTTGGCAATCAGGCGTCATCATAAATATACAACTATTAGCTTGATGTTTCTTACAAGTGCTTACTGTCTAGAACTTGTTGAGACAAGGATAGCCTACAGCCATTGTGTTCTCCTAGAATTAATCTGATCAGCTCGGAATTGCTGTGCAGAACAGAGGAGAAGCCCCGGCTGCAGCAGACTCATGTAGGGCTTATGACGAGGCCTGTTACTACAACAGTGCAGCTAGCGACAGCGGACTATATTACACTATAAGGCTATGTGCACACACTGTAAGAGACAGGCGGCTCCGTCACCCGGCCAGGTCTTGGAACGGCCGGTCTCTGAAAAGATCATCCCGGCCGGTACTGCAGTACCGGCCAAATAATCTTTCCGGCCGCAGAGTTCTGATGCTGGCGCATTGGTGCGCACCAGCATCAGAACTCCCCACTGCACACTATGGAGCGAGTGGCCGGATCTGCTCGCTCCATAGTGTGCACTGACAGGGTTTTCTGCGGCCGCTATTCAATGAATAGCGGTGGCAGAAAACTGACATGTTAGTTTTTTATGGCGCCGCTAGGGATCCCGGCCGGAGTGTATACCCTGTGTTAGTGTGTTAGTTAGTGAAGGTGTTTGTGTCTTGACGCCAGTGCTTGTCCAGCACACTGGTGTGATGTTGATACCTGCTTGTTTGCGTGGCTGCCTGTACTCCCCAAATGGTCTGTATCCTGACAGGTTGTAGTGGGTCCCTTGGGCTCTTTTCACGGTAATTCTGAGTGGCAACTGACCCACCTGGACTATCGATACCGCCACCCACAGAAAGGGGGGAAATAACCCAAGGTGTGTGGTTTGTGTGTATGGGTGCTGGTGCGTACAGAATATAACAGAGTCCCAGTGATGTAAAAATAAAACAGTTTTACTGTCAAGTTCTTTAATAATACAATACACTTTGGCGGAATGGAAAAATCTTTGACACAGACTCTTAGTACTTGAACTTTGTTGTACTTAAGGAGGTGCTTGAGAGTAGAGTAAGGAAGAGAGGTAGTTGTAGCAGTGCTTGAAGAGTAGAGCAGAGGAGAGGAGTTTGTCAGAGGAGCCCCAACCCAATGTACTCTGCCTTGAAGATAAACTTTGTAGTGAATAGTTAGTTAGTTAGTTAGTTAGTTGGTTAGTTAGTTAGTTGTGTTTAGACTTTGACCTGACCACCTTCTTCCTACAGTGTCGAGCTACTTGTCCTGTCCTGGTACTACAAGCCCCAGCTGTGGTTATCTAAGCGTAACTAAATGTCCTGGGGTGTCCCAGTTACCTGCACTGTGATATAGAATACGTAGACCTTCTTTACGGTAACTTTGTCCTATCCAGGCTAGTTCCTCTTGTGTCTGCTCTGCGCTGTGTAGATGTGTTCTCAACGTGGGCTAGGGTGTTCCTTGATTCCTCTCCCTTTAAAGGGCCTAGCACTGCATAGTAGATATAGTAGAAATACTGAAAGAACGGGTTGTCTCTAGCTGCATCTATACACTTCAGTGTCTAGACTAGACTGACCTCACCTCACTTCCTCCCACACAGAGCTAACTAACTCCTCCTACAGGGGGTGAGTATGTGTCGAGAGCAGGGATTGGGAGAGAGAGAGAGAGAGAGAGAGAGAGAGAGCACCTCCTATAGGTTAGCGCAGAACACATGGTACAACAATAGCATTAACCCATTACTTCAGTTGTACAATACATACAAATATAAATCACTGACACCTAATGGTGAAACTGTAGAATACCTCATCACCACTTTAACATGGAGTGAGAACAGGTACATAAGGCAATTAATAGTGGGGCACCACACGAGCTAAGCACCTTCTTTCCCAGATCTGTCTGCGTGAACAAGAGGGACTATAGTTTGGCCCCTTTAACCCCTTAAAGGGAACCTTTCATGAGAAGTACCAGGGCAAAACCGACTCTACCCTGTTATAAAGATTTTTATACTTACCCTTTCAGTCCTGGTGACGATTCGAGTGCCTGGTGCATTGCCGAAAAAAACTCCACTTTTGCTCTTGGCTCTCATTATCCTAATAAGCAGATATGAGCCTGATGTTCATAGGAAATCTGCTCATTAGCATAAAGATCTTTACCACAGAGTAAGGAGGGGGGGTCGCCTCGTTCCTCCAAGTGATACGTTTTCTGTAAGGACAGAGCTAAAAATTGTCTTAAGAACTGGGCCAATTTTCAGTTTTGCACCCTCTAAGAGCCATAGCGCTTTTACATTCCATCTACATGGCCATGTAAGGAAATGTTTTTTCAGGAACAATTGTACTTTGTAATGACTCCTTTCAATCTACCATTAAATGTGTGACAGATCCCCGAACAGGGCTACGGGGCTGTTTGGGGGCTCATTTTTGCATCATGATCTATAGTTTTTATTAGTATGATTGGTATAGATGGGACTGTTTGATTGCTTTTTATTATTATTTCTTTTTTATAGATGTGACAAAAAAGTTTTGTTTTTTTTTCACCGTCTTTTCATTTATGTGCATTCACAGTGTGAAAACAGAATTGTTATATTTTACTAGATCAGACATTTGCACACTTTATGATTCCAAATATGTTTATTTATTTTTACGTCCGGGGTCCTGGTTGGACAGTGACTGGACCTGCTCCTGTCACTGACACGTAAATGCCATGAATGCACTATTTTTGGTGTTTGTGACACTTAATGAATTAATGGCGGGCAGCAGTGCAATCGCTGCTACCTGTCATTGACGGTGAGGACATTGAATACGGATAGCAGCCGGTTCTCACCCTCTTTGAAGCGAGCTTAGCTCCTTTATAGTCTCACAGCAAAAGCATGGCATTGATTTATGCCATGATGTGTGATCGCCCACATGCCAACACATCGCTGCACATAAAAAATGTTTAGTGTGATCATCCCTCGTGGCGTGGACAAGGCGCAATCAATCCTGCAACTTCTTTTGCGCCTTCCATTTCCCTTATAATAATGACCATGATTTTAATGCCCACATAAAAGATGTGATCATCTGACGAACAAGAGATTTCTTATTCTTTGGCTGAGCAATAGTGACAGCGAGGGTTCCCATTTGCCGGTAATGGGTCTGTGTGAAAGACCCTATGTCTATGGGATCATTCAATGTTGACTGCACACAGGAAAAAGTGGTTGTCTTCTTCTCCCACCTCATTTCAGAGATCCATGGGAGTCTGAACATGTTAAAGGAGAAGTCCAGCGAAAATTTTTAATAAAGTATTGTATTGCCCCCAAAAAGATATACAAATCACCAATATACACTTATTGCAGGAAATATTTATAAAGTGCTTTTTTTTTCCTTGCACTTACTACTGCATCAAGGCTTCCCTTCCTGGATAACATGGTGATGTCACTTCCTGGATAACATGGTTATGTCACTTCCTGGATAACATGGTGATGTCACAACCCGACTCCCAGAGCTGTGCGGGCTATGGCTGCTGGAGAGGATGATGGCAGAGGGATGCTCAGTGTCCCTCCAGTGCCCTGTGTCCCTCAGTGTCCCCCTGCCGTCATCCTCTCCAACAGCCACAGCCCGCACAGCTCTGGGAGTCGGGTCGTGACATCACCATTTTATCCAGGAAGTGACATCACCATGTTATCCAGGAAGTGAAGTCTTGATGCAGTAGTAAGTGCAGGGAAAAAAGTACTTTAAGTGCATTTCCCATAATAAGTGTATATTGGGGATTTGTATAACTTTTGCCGGACTTCTCCTTTAACTCTTACCGATCAAAAATGTTGAGGTATCTGGATATGGTTCAGTATACCTTAATGGAAATTGAACCATTACCTGGCTCCACCTGCTGCCATTTTGTTTATTATCGGACTATATCTATATAACTAGATTTATCGGAGGATAGCAATAGTCAGGTGTATATACCAGATCATTCCTGGCCGAGGAACATTTTGTCTACATCAACAAGTCTCATGTGATGCAGAACTTCACTTCTTAACACCTTCAATGAAAACCTCAGCTCTTCCTTAGTATATAATCCAATATTTCTCACCATCCCACAATGGCTTTGCCTCTTTCACACCTCCATGTTGTAAGCAGAGCAGCACAGATCTCCCTTTATAAGACCTTCAGATGATGTCACAGACCGGCATTTAACATTTCGTTTTCTCGATTGTATCATGCAATGGCAATTTACTGCCCAGTCCTGTGAATGCTGCGGATGTGAAGCAACTGGGACCCCACATTTTAGGCCTAATGAAAGCCGGTCTTTCTTAGCTTAAAAACAGCCAAATGTATCCATGCCGTTCACTAAGCTTTTGGCAGCGTGAAATAAATGCTATTTATTCACAGCTGGCAGGCCCCTGTGGCAAGCTATGTATATGTAAAATTGCAGGGCTATTTAGAACTTCCCCAGCAATAAGATGTTGGAGTTATTCCCAAAATCACTTTTGCTTTTTAGAAAAACTTCCCAACAAGCATCAAAAAGCACAAAATCACCCTTCAGCTCCTGCAGCGCGAGCATGCTTAAATAAAGTGCTTCATAAGATCAGGAGCGCAGACGTTCCCATAGGACCTGGGCATTGGTCAAACTATAGAGCCCTTATTCTCAAGCAATAGACCCTATAGCTATTTCATGTCCAATAATTGTTTCGGGAAGGGTTTTTTGACCAGGAGGTGAGGGGGGGCTTCAGTTGCCCATGTCCATTAGGGTACGTTCACACTGAGGACTCCACATGGAGACCTCAAGTGGATTCCACCGGGTGGCCACCGCTTGAGGTCCCATTTGTTCTATAGACACAGAATAATAACGAAAGATGATACCAGTAGATAGGACATCTGCACAGGTCACACAGCATGCTTATAAACCTGCCCCATACAAAGAATACGATTTGGAGATGTTCATTGTGTTTTTGTCCATAAGACTTGCTGTAAAGCATACTATTAAATGCTGTTAAAATCTGTCTGTCCTCATAATGTGCTCAAAAAATTACTATTATAAAATAGTAACATTAGAAAAAAAGAATGTGTTTCACTATTGTGCGGTAATCAGCAACAAAATCTTGGCCACACATTCACTTTAAGGCTATGTTCACACTGCGTACAAATCCATACGCAGGTCTTACACTGCGTACATGTGCGGGTGAAACTACGGGCGTGCGAAAAATCGGCATGCGCCGGATGCGTACGCACCGCGAACATACGCCCGTAGTACAGTTATGCTTCCCTAGCTTGTTTCGAAGCGATCTGAGGCAAGTCATTTACTTGGAAATCTTCGCCCAGCCCCGTAAACCACACAGAACCTTTTGGATCGAAAAATCAAGTTCAATTTGGCTGGAATAAGTACTCCGTACGGGACCGCATGGAAATCCACGGCCGTGAGTTTCAACATTTCCGTCCTCAAACAATGGTCTTGTTCATTTTTCACGGCACCGTATATGATCCGGCCGTAAGCTCATACGTAGTGTGCATTGTGCGGGCGTATATCGTATACTTTCAAGCGAACGCATCAACCTCAAAACTACGTGCGTATATTCGCGGTTCGCACTACGGACGGATTCGTACGCAGTATGAACATAGCCTAAAGCTATGTTCACACTGCGTACAACCTTGTTGTTGAAAAGCTGATTTTAAAGTAAGACCCACAGTGATCAGCTGTGATCTATAGAAAAACGTATTCCAGTTTCCCACAGTGCCACCAAAGGCGTAATTAAGCATTACACAGGACAGGTCCTCCGAGGATAGGAACTCTTTGAAATCAATCTACATATTTAGCTGTAGCATACTACATTCGCGTTTGGTAAGGTTCCCTCATTGGATTAGATTCAGCATTACATAGAGTAGCTCAGGGGCAACACCTGCATGGCTTATTGCCCACTCCATTTTTTATTAGTTAGAATTAGTTAAGCTAATGGTTTGTAGATACATTTTTTCACATTCCATAATATGTATCAAGCAATCTATTTGAAAAAAGGCATACACCAAAAAGTTCCAAAACCTATTTTTAAATAGAAATAAATATAAATTCTCTCCATCCTGTCTATATTCTGTAAAAATATATAAATGTAAAAAATAAATAAATAAATAAATAAATGTATATATATATATATATATATATATATATATATATATATATATGGCCAACCTGTAGATGGATGCATGCAGGAAGGTCCACAATCCTAATGCCCAGTCTGTGCATAGGCAAGGAGAAGAGTCCAACAGCATGTTTATGTAGAAGTAGCTTCAAACTTTTATTTGACATCAGCTATAAGAACATGCAACATTTCAACCACAAAGAAAAATGGTTGACAAAGACCCTTGTGGTTGAAACATTGCATGTTCTTGTACCTGTTGTAGCTACTTCTACATACGGATGCTGTTGGACTCTTCTCCTTGCCAAAACATGGTTATGTGTCAATGACATTGCTGGAAGGGTGCAGGAGCAGAAGGAGTCTCTGAGTTTGTGGCAGGAGAGGAAGTCTTTCTCCTTGCCAGACATAAGTAACTAGAAGATCTGATGTGGTGCCAGGTGCTCAGATGGTCTTGGCAGCCTGTCTAGGTGAGAGGGACCATGATGCTTAGGGTGGGAGTGATGCTTGGTGTCCAGCCTGTAAGCATGGTCGGAAAACCCTGTTAAAAGGCCAATGAAAGCATAGAAAAATACCTTTTCCAAGTGACATTTAAGGGGACAAGGCTTTACTATCTACCTTCAACTGCCTGTCTTCTAATAAGAGAGCTCTCTATCCCTCCGTACAGGATGGAGTTTTGCAGGTGCAGGGACAAGATGGACCGTTGGAGCAGATTCTTCTGCTGGCAGTGTCCTCAACCTCAGAAGTCCTCCTTCCAGTCCTATGTCTCAGCTGACGAAGTTGGGGTAGGATCCCTTTGCTGCTTCTCTTAAACTATTGGGACCTCCACCAGGTTTTCTTATTTAGAGATGACCAAACAGTGCTCGTACGAACTGGAACCATCGGTATTTGACTCCCGCAGTCTTCCCATTCCGTGGGGAAGGTGAAGACAGCCCGAGTCCTGCCTGGAAAACAGGAATACAGCCAGGGCCATAGGGAACAGGAAGTTTGCGGGAGTCAAATACCGATGGTTTCAGTTTGTATGAACCTGAACATCAGCGAGGAGTAAACAGAGAACAGGTAACAGGTAACTTGAAGCTGGTGGACTCCAGTGCGAAATCTGTCTCATTGCCCCTCAACAGTAATGCGCCTACTATAGTATACAAGAAGAAAGATCAAAGAGACGTGCACTCACCGATGTAGTGTGCCGCTGGAAAACTTTAATAGAGGTTACTTCCACGCATGCAGGGAGGGGGGAGTGCGGACGACAGACTCCGATACAAGTGCCTCAGATGAGACCGCGGGTCCGGAACGACCCACTTCTTACCCTGTTCGTGCCCCTTTAGGAGGAGGATACGGAGAGGGGGCCAGAAGAGGAAGAGGCGCTTGGAGAGGAAGAGGGAAGCAGGTGACATGGCAGAGCTAGTCACCCCACCTAAGTCCTCAATATTTCCGGCATAGACATCCCCCACGAGTGCACGGAATTGTTGTCTAAGGGCCTCAATTTTGGGCTCATGGAGAATTTTTCTTTTTCTCAATTTGAAGTAGACTTTCAAAAATGCCTTAGGAGAATTAATCTAAAAAATGTTTTTGCTAACAAAGTGCAAGGAGCGGAATCACAACCGGGACCCCGTAGATGTACCATAGGTCCCCTTGGGTTTAACGTTGCAGGACATCTAGATGCACAAGATTTACAGGGCATTAGCATGTTGGCCAACATGGATGACCACCCCGAGAATACCTGTGAGGTGGATGTACCTTTTACTAAAGGGAAGAAATCGACGTTTTGTCCACCGGTAGCCCCGGGGGGCGCTATTGAGAAATTTACTCAGGCTGTCATGAAAGACGTGAGGGCACTGGTGTATCCTAAAGCCAGATGTAACCTCACTAATAAAGAACAAAGGGCTGTGACATGGCTGAAAAGTAGACCCGATTTAACGATATGGAAGGCTGATAAAGGCGGGGCCACCGTTATTATGACCACCACAATGTACCAGGAGGAAGCAAGAAGACAGTTGTCAGTTGTGTCTGTCTATAGTGCACTTAAATGTGTAACCCGACCAATAAAATCAAAGATAAATTGCGTTCTTTGCTTCGGGCTCAAGTGTCTACAGGAGCTATTGACAGCAAAACTGAGGAGAAATTGCTCCCTGATCACCCTAGGACCCCGAGGTGGTACTGCTTACCTAAGGTGCACAAGAGGTTACAATCCCCCCCAGGTAGGCCGATTGTTTCGGCCGTAGGTTCGGTCACTGAGAGTTTATCCCAGTTTCTAGACTGGGCACTTAGACCCCTGCTAACAGCCATCCCTTCCTATCTAAAGGATACAGGTGACTTTCTCCTGGCCGTCCAAGACGTCAGCCATACCCTGGGCTGCTCCCTCGTCTCGGTGGACGTCGAGAGCCTCTACACCCGCATCCCCCATGATGCAGGTGTGGAGGCTCTCGATTGCTTCCTTCGGCAGGCTGGACAGCCACCTGAGTACATCAGCTTCATCATGGAAGCCCTTACATTTATCCTTACCAACAATTATTTTACCTATGAGGACCAGTGGTATACTCAGAAGGTCGGGACGGCCATGGGGACACCAGTGTCATGCACTTACGCTAATTGGTTTGTAGCCTTTTTTGAAAGTGACCTGGTGTTCTCCGTGGCCAATCCCTTCATTAAATTAATCAGAACATACCACAGATACGTGGATGATATTTTTATCATCTGGGAGGGGACGGAGAATGATTTTGCCGACTTTGTTCAGTACTTGAATAACACAAATCGAGTCAACATGGCCTTTACCAGTGTTTTTGGGGGGACACGTTTGGAGTTCCTGGATGTGTTGGTGGAGATAAAGGAATCTGTGATCTCCACCTCCATCTATAGGAAGCCTAATTCGTGTAACTCCCTTCTATACTATCACAGTTCACACCCTGCCCATACCAGAGATGCTATACACTATAGCCAAATGCTGAGGGTCAGAAAGGTAAATAGCGACAATAGTGGTTTTGAGCGGCAGGCTAAGGAACTTAAAGTTAGACTACTAGAAAGAGCTTATCCAGAGAAGTTGGTAGATTTAGCCCTACAGAGAGCCCGTAATAAGAATAGATGTGATCTATTAAGGGGAAAAGGGAATAAGCAGGACAGAAAACTGAACCATTTTTCTTTTATCTTCACCAACTCTCCCATGAATGACGCCTTACGCCGGATTATTTATAGACACTGGGGCATGTGGGCACAGGACGGGGACCTAAAAGAGAGTACCGCCATTAAGCCCATTATAGCCCACCGTAAAAATTAAATTTTTGCAGATGCTATTAAGCCGCCATCAGTGAAGACGAGGAACGAGACTTGGCTTAGTGCCTCTATGCCTGCCGGTAATAGGAGGTGTGGGAACTGTTCTTACTGTTCACAAATGTTGACTGTTGCATTCGTCAGTTTGAATGGCGTGGAATGTCGTATCAACAGTTTAATTACCTGCAAAACTACTTTTGTTATTTACGCGATCGTCTGCGATTGCGGACGTTTTTATATAGGTAAAACCAAGCGGGCCCTTGCAATCCGTTATAAAGAACATTGTTACTCTGTGCGATCAGGGAAAGGCGTACCTAGACTGAGAGACCATGTACGCCAGGTCCATCAAGGTAACACTAGATGTTTGAAATATTGCGGGTTGCAGAGGGTTAACCAGACCTCTAGAGGCGGAGATCGCCACCTCACCTTGCTACGCAAAGAGACTCTGTGGATCTCAAAGTTGAATGCACTCGGCCATTTGGGGTTGAATGAGCGCAACGAGTTTGCACCATTCGTTTGATTTTATTTTTATCTGTTTGTATCACTTACACTTATATGTATTTAAGCACCTCATTTTGTGGCACGGCGTCATCCGTAGACCGGAAGAAGTGTGGGAACACGTGAAACAATTGTTGTCTACTCTTAAGAACACACCTGCCCGCACTCCCCCCCCCCCCCCCCCCCCCTGCATGGCACACTACATCGGTGAGTGCACGTCTCTTTGATCTTTCTTCTTGTATATTACTCATCTGTTTAGACGGAGCACCCTGAGTTCAGTGGCCACTTAGGGGACACGCCGCGGGTCTCTCTCCACTGGATCCGTATATCGGAGATTGCGAGGACGGTGCAGTCCATTTCTCCTCTTCTTTGATGCACCTACTATAGTACTGGCCTCCACTGGATTACCTACATTAGTTAGAATTAAAGGAAAACTTTGCATTTACGCATCTCTTAAAACATGAATTATAAGAAAATAACATGTAATTTTTAAACTTTGGACGAGGAAACAAGTAGCACGTTCTTTTCAGTCTCATGGTGATAACTTGAATCAGCACAATCAGCTTCTTAATCCACTTCCACAGGAAGACTCGCTCTGTGTTTTGGCTACATGCATGTCTTTGCATTCACTTACTGTATATCTCTGACACACATGTGCCAACTGATATGAGAAGAAGGTGGTAGACATGTAACACCCTTTAAGTAAAGAAAAGTCACATGACCAGAAACTCAAAGACTACGATAAGCACTATCTCCCTGGTAGTGGAAGTTTATGGAAATTTCTCAAGATATTACGACAGCTTTTGTCACAGCTGCAAAGTCACTGTACAAGACCAAGCCTGTTCTACCCGTATATCGCATGTAGAGATAGTGTCAAAATGGGGGGGAAATTATTGTACGGGATGTTGTTGTACGTGACCTGTTTTATTTAACCAGTCAATGGAATATTGTTTGCTTTTTTTTTTTATCACAGCAAAGGGTTTAGCCTTTAACTCAAGATGACTTGGAATAGGAAACAATGCTTGCTCATGCAGAATCATCTTTATGGTCTAGGGGGTTATCAATTTCCATTGGTACTTTGTGTGTTGTAAGACAATATAAAAGTGTGCATAAAGGCAAGGCCCACATTAGCCAGTAGGAGAGTTTACTTACCTTACCTGCGGCTCTATTACACAGAAGCCGACAACCGATACGGATATCGGCAGGGGTACAGAGGTCAGACCCCCCCCCCCATGAGCTCTTACTTTTTACTAAAGTTGATTTTTCCTGAAATATCTCCTTAATACTAGCCCAGGCCCTTGATTTATCCACCTGTTCTGAAGTTCTTTAAAGGGATATTCTGCTCAAAAATAACTTTTCATATGTTGCTGCCCATGGGAGTAACATAACAAACAGCATATTCTTACCTTCCCCTGCTCCACCAGTGTCCTTCTACCTCATTCTTGGGTCTCCAGCTGAGTGATCACACTTCCACTTCCGAGATGGACTCGTCTGCCAATCACTGGTTTCGACACTGTCCCATCTCGGTCAGTGACTAGCTGAGCGGGCTGTCACCCTCAGGTGAGTCCGTCTTTGAAATGGAGGTGGGACAGCTCAGCCGGAGACCCAAAGATGACGTAGGAGGACACGGGAGCGCAGAAATTTAAGAATACACTGTTTGTTATGCTTATTCTTATGGGCAGCAACATATGAAAAGTTATATTTGAGCCGAATAAGTGCCTCCGAATGTCATTTACTCTATTACAACAAATGATCAGATGATCAATCAGTGCAGATAAGAAAAAATACAAATAACCTTATTATTACCACGAAGTGCAACATAATCGCAGTGTGCTGATTGGCTGTTATGGCAGTCAGAGGCCTTCTGAAGGCCCCACGTATGCCAGGATTGATCTCCTGTAATAGTACATCAGAGGGTACACTACAATATATATTTGTTGCAGAATGCTACACCAGTGATCGAGCTATAAAATCATCGGTATCGAACGCACATGAGTTTAAACGAACGCCGTTCAAAGGCTCTGCACCGATCACAGAAATGTGGGCTCATTATCTGATGCCCTTCGGACCATGTAAAAGTGCCCTTAGGGTTAGGGTTAGTAGGGTAAGGGTTGTGATCATGCTTTACAGTCCAAGGAGACCTCAGAGGGTCATACTTGATTTTACAGGGTAATTGAGGCACATTTTATAACATTTTGGTTTGATTTTACTCTAAAAGCTGATTCAACCAAATTGGACCATGAATGAATATTGGGGAATTCCCTTATCTCTAATGTCCAATATCAATCACTTATAAAGAGAGATGCTTGAACAGGGCCAAGGTTGTACTACGCTGTATTCCTGTTTTCCAGGCGGAACTTGGGCTGTCTCCACCTTCCCCACGGAACGGGAAGGCAGCGGGAGTCAGATGCCAATGGCTCGGGTTCTTACGAACCTGAACCTCGGCCCTGTTCGATCATCTCTACTTATGAATCAGACACTCATTGGCCTACCATCCTATAGCTATATGGGGTATGGAGTTAGCAGATGCACCTAGGCTCTGGTTCCCGATAGGGCCAAATACTGCTCTACCCTATAAGAAGAAAATATTATATGATATTATTATAAGACGGCAGGTGATGGCCCACAAACTCCAAAATACATCTATGCCAAGCTGACTTATCTATAGGAAACTGGTTCGGAATGAATGGCCCATCTAGTTTGGGAGGATTAGTGATTTACTGTGTGGCCGGCTGGCCCATGTTATAGATTGACAGTACTGCATTAAGGTCTGAATTAAGGTCTGAATTAATTCAGACCTTCTCCGTAGAATACGAAATCAGACCGGACTCATGAAAAGCCACCGGTGTTCATCTGAAATGTTAATGATCTCATGAAAGATTTTTTATATAAAATCCTAGAAGCATAGACTATGACAGGCCGCTCTTTGCCAGGCCTGAAGAATAACCGTCCACTTGTATTTTTTTCCTTTAACTAGGGAAAAGCAAACAGACTTTGGAAAGCTGTCAATGGGCACTTTCTAATTGAAGCTAATACAAAATCTGCTGCAGTGTTTCTCAGAATTGAACACACAGTTAGCTTTGGAAGGACATCAGATACCCTGTTATCCAATGACAGGTAGAGCAGCTTAGAGTGATTATCGCTCCGGGCTGTACTGTGGGGGTCACTGCTCCATCATTAATGTTGAGACTATACCACTGCTAAAACAACAGGCGTTCATATTGTGCAAATACCTAGAAACCTTGCTTTACCTGGAGACGGCTGACATTGACGGATGGCTGCATTTGGAGTCGGTGTTAGTGTTGGTAGATTTACACACACAATAGATTCCATTAATTATATTTATTTGTGTCTTTCACAAGGCTGTCACTGCTGACAAAGAAAAGCTGACCATGCGCTTCCCAGGCCGGAGTCAGGAGTTTCAGTTGTGAAGGGATAAGAAATTGGCGTAACTTGTTCTCGTGTAAAATCTGTAATTGGGCATTCCCATGACTTACCATAATCTTTCTATGTGTGGACCCCTCAAGCTCCAGGGCAACAGCTATGCCTGCACCTTCTACAGCTAAAACCCATAATATCACCCGAATCGTCCCTATCCGTCCAATTATCATTTCTTGTAATAAACACAGCGATCAACCGATGACAACGATCATAGGCTGATCGTTGATATAGGTTTGGACCTATAATTGTCGGGCATATAATCGCTACGTGTAATAGCGGTGCGCGGCCAGCACCTGACAATTTCCAAACTGTATACATTACCTATCCATGCTGCCAGGCTCCTCTTGCGCTCTGCTTCTCCCTGGGTCCCGCACGCTCCAGCTTCAGAGCGGCCTGTCTGAGCTGACAAGCCGCTCAGCCAATCACAGGCCGGGACTGCCGCGGCCAGTGATTGCCTAAGCGGCCTGTCAGCTGAGACAGGCCGCTTTGAAGCTGGAGTGTGCGGGACTCTGGGAGAAGCAGAGCGCAAGAGGAGCCTGGCAGCATGGATAGGTAATGTATACAGTTTAAGCAAGGGCTGCAAGGACATCGGTAACAATGTCCATGCAGCCATTGTTAAACTATTATTATGCCGTGTAATAGGCTGTAACGCCCGGAGTAGTGGATCCACTGGACCGGCACCAGCGATGGCACAAACCTCACCAGGGAGCGGAGTCTAAGGGGCCGCTGGTTTTCACCAGAGCCCGCCGCAAGGCGGGATGGACTTGCTGCGGCAGGCGACCCCCAGGTCGCTACCCCTGGCTTGGTTGCTGGTGTCGGCAGGCGAGGCGTGGCTGGAGATGGCACAGGCAATAGTCTGCAGATGAGAGAGCACGTGACAAGCTGGACACAGGAACAGGTGGAGTGACAGGGGAACAGGAACCAGGAACAGGGACTAGGGACCAGGTAACGGACAGGACTCAGGAACAGGGACCAGGGACCAGGTAACGGACAGGACACAGGAACAACAGGGAGCTGGGCCAAACGCTATGGGAAGCATGTAGAGGCTCCAACACCTGTAGTGGGGCAGGGCTGGAATTTATAGGGAGTGATTGTGCACATGGACCAATTAGGAGAGCACTGCCCCTTTAAATCTGAGACAGCCGGCGCGCGCGCGCCCTAGGAGGCGGGGGCGCGCGCGCCGGCCGACACAGCGACGGACAGGAGCGTGGAGAGGTAAGGCGCCCCCCGGGGCCGAAGTGACAGCAGCGCCGGGTCCCTGCCTACGGACACCGGCTGCTGCATGGGGCAGTGGGGAGTCGCGGCGGCGGCCCGGAGCACGGGACGCCGCCGCGGCCGTGACAGTACCCCCCCCCTTTGGCCTCCCCCTCTTTCTGGCCTGTAGGAACCTCTTGATGAGGTCTTGGTCCAGGATGTTAGCCTCGGGTTCCCAGGACCTCTCCTCAGGACCAAATCCTTTCCAGTCCACTAGGAAGGATCGTCTCCCTCTGACAGTTTTCATAGCCAGAATGTCTTTGACAATGTAAACGTCATCAGAGACGGCTTGTGGAGCAGAGAGCGAAGCCTTATCGGAGAACCGGTTGAGGACCACTGGCTTTAAGAGGGAGACATGGAAGGCGTTTGGAATCCGCATCGTAGGGGGTAGGCGGAGTTTGTAGGTGACAGGGTTGAGGCGTTTTAGCACCGAGAAAGGACCGAGGAATCGAGGACCCAACTTGTAGCTGGGAATCTTGAGTCGGACATATTTGGCCGAGAGCCAGACTTTGTCACCAGGGAGAAAATTCATGGCGGGTCTTCTTCTCTTATCCGCCTGGTCCTTCATGCGGACAGATGCCTTGAGCAGAGATTGTCGAGTCTGTTCCCAGATTGACTGCAGGTCAGATAACAACTCCTCCACGGCTGGGACCTCAGAGGATGGAGAGAGAGGCAGAGGAGGACGAGGGTTACGTCCATAGACCACATAGAAGGGTGACTTGCCTGTGGAGCTCGAGTCCAGATGATTGTAGGAAAACTCTGCCCAAGGAAGCAGACTGGACCAGTTGTCCTGGCGAGCGGAGACGAAATGTCGAAGATAATTGCCAAGGACCTGATTGACCCTCTCCACTTGCCCATTGGTCTGAGGATGATAGGCCGAAGAGAAGTCCAGCTTCACTTGGAGTAGAGAGCAGAGAGCACGCCAGAATCTGGAGACAAATTGTGAGCCTCTGTCAGAGACTATATGAAGAGGAAGACCATGGAGGCGGAAGATATGCTGAAAGAACAGCTGGGCCAGGCGAGGGGATGATGGTAATCCAGGAAGAGCCACGAAGTGGGACATCTTGGAGAAGCGGTCCGTGACAACCCAGATGACTGTGTTACCCGCAGATGGAGGTAAGTCTGTGACAAAGTCCATGCCTATATGACACCAGGGGCGGTCTGGAACTGGCAAGGGCTGAAGTAGGCCGGCAGGTCTTTGATGAGAGGACTTGTTTCTGGCACAGATGGTGCAGGACGCCACAAAGTCTTTGACATCCTGGAGTAGGCTAGGCCACCAGTAGTGGCGGGAGATCAGTTGCCCGGTCTTTAGAACTCCCGGATGCCCGGCCACCATAGAGGAATGACCCCATTTCAAGATGCGTTTACGGAGTGCGGGGCGCACATAAGTCTTACCGGGAGGCAACTGCTGCAGAGTAGAAGTGGCAACTGGTACTAGGCGATCGGGAGGTATTATGTGTCGAGGAGATTCCTCTTGCCCCATAACATCGGATGCTCGGGATAACGCATCGGCCTTGATATTCTTCTCGGCTGGATGGAAATGAATGGTGAAGTTGAACCGAGAGAAGAAGAGGGACCACCTGGCCTGCCGGGGATTGAGGCGTTGAGCCGATTGGAGGTAGAGGAGGTTCTTGTGGTCCGTGTAGATGTTAACGGGATGTTTAGCCCCCTCTAGGAGATGACGCCACTCCTCCAGTGCCAGCTTAATAGCCAGGAGTTCCCGATCTCCTATAGTATAGTTCCTCTCGGCAGGGGAAAAAGTCTTAGAAAAGAACCCGCAGGTTCTGGTCTTGCCTGATGTGTCCCTTTGCGAGAGGACTGCTCCGGCGCCCACAGAGGAAGCATCAACTTCAAGAGAAAACGGCTTGGAGACATCCGGGCGGACTAGAGCAGGAGCGGAGGCAAAGGCAGACTTTAGGCTATTGAAGGCATGTTCGGCCTCGGGAGGCCAGCGTCTAGGATCCGCCTTCTTCTTTGTGAGAGCCACTATGGGTGCAACCAGGGTAGAGAAGTGAGGGATGAATTGCCGATAGTAGTTGGCAAATCCAAGGAATCGTTGGATAGCTCTAAGTCCCTCAGGACGAGGCCACTGGAGAACAGCTGAGAGCTTGGCAGGATCCATCTGTAGGCCCCGGTCGGAGACAATGTATCCAAGAAACGGCAGGCTGCGCTGATGGAAAACGCACTTCTCCAGCTTGGCATACAAACGGTTGGCCCGTAGTCTCCGTAGAACCTGTCGTACATGGGACACGTGGGTCTGCTGGTCGTGGGAGAAGACCAGGATGTCGTCAAGATAGACAATGACGCAGACGTAGAGGAGATCGCGGAATAAATCATTCACGAATTCCTGGAAGACCGCTGGGGCGTTGCATAGGCCGAATGGCATGACCAGATATTCGTAGTGCCCATCTCTGGTGTTGAAAGCGGTCTTCCATTCGTCTCCTTCACGAATACGGATCAGGTTATACGCTCCCCTGAGATCCAACTTGGAGAAGATCCTAGCTCCACGGAGACGGTCGAATAGTTCTGGGATTAGCGGAAGAGGATAGCGGTTCTTGACAGTCACCTTATTTAAGCCCCGGTAGTCTATGCATGGGCGGAGGGAACCGTCCTTCTTCTGTACAAAGAAAAATCCAGCGCCAGCGGGAGACGTGGATTTACGGATGAAGCCCTTCTGTAAGTTCTCCCGGATGTAGGAAGACATAGCTTCCGTCTCAGGCACAGAGAGAGGGTATACTCGACCACGTGGGGGAGAAGTTCCAGGAAGAAGGTCTATAGGGCAATCATAGGACCGATGAGGTGGTAGAGAGTCTGCCTCCTTGGCCGAGAAGACATCAGTAAAGTCTTGGTATTCGTGCGGTAGACCAGACAAAGGCTTGGCATTAGCAGGTGACCTCGTAGAGCACTTGGGTTGAGGAGGTCTCAGACACCTATTAGGACAGTCCTGGCCCCAGCTGAGAACCTCCCCAGTTCTCCAGTCCAGCTTAGGGGTATGTAATTGCAGCCAAGGAAGACCCAGCAAGATGGCGGAGGAGGAATGGCGCAAGACATAGAAGGAGATCCTCTCCTGATGTAAGGCGCCCACCTGGAGGACTAGGGGTTCAGTCTGGCAGTGCACAGCTTCGGTAAGAATCTCGCCCGTGATCGAAGAGATAGACCGGGGTTGGGCTAGCTGTATCACGGGTAGCCGCCATCTTTGGACCAACGAAGCAGAAATGAAACTGCCAGCAGCGCCAGAGTCGATGAGGGCCGTAGTCTGGAGAACTTGCCCTGAGGGTGTCAGGATGGAGACTGGCATAGTCAATCTTGGAGAGGTGGCATTCACACCTAGGGAGACCTCTCCCACTGGACCTAGGTGCGAGCGTTTCCCGGACGCTGAGGACGTTGGGGACATCTCTGCCGAAAGTGATCAGCGCCACCGCAGTATAGGCAGAGATTCAGCTCTAGTCGACGGGCCCTTTCTTCAGTCGTCAAGCGAGCTCGATCCACCTGCATAGGCACTTCTGGAGACGACTGGGGCATAGGAGCAACGGGATTTTGGAATACCGGTGCCAACCGAGGGTGGCGACGGGGCAGACTCAGACGCCGTTCTTGTCGGACCTCCTCCTCTCTCTCGGAAAACCTGGTGTCGACTCTGGTAGCCAGTAGAATGAGTTCGTTCAAGGAGGTAGGAAGGTCTCGGGCAGCGAGCACATCTTTCACTCGAGTGGAAAGGCCCTTCTTGAAGGTGGCTAATAGGGCGGCCTCGTTCCAGTCCAATTCAGCTGCCAGGGTGCGGAACTGGATGGCATAGTCACCAACAGAGGAGCTCCCTTGAGAGAGGTTGAGGAGAGCTGTCTCAGCTGAAGTAGCACGGGCAGGTTCCTCAAAGACGGAGCGAAACTCGGCCAGGAAGGTTCGGAGATTGGCAGCAACAGGGTCATCTCGGTCCCACAGCGGCGTAGCCCAGGCCAGAGCTCTACCCTCCAATAGGCTGATGATGAAAGCCACTTTAGAGCGCTCGGTGGGAAACTGACTACTTAAAAGTTCAATATGCATGGTGCACTGAGCCAGGAATCCCCTGCACAACTTGGGATCGCCTCCATATTTAGTCGGGAGGGCCAGTCGAAGTCTCGAGGTAGCTGCTGGTGGTGGTGAGCGCTGGGCTGTAGCATGCTGCTGTAGGGCGGCAGTCAATTGCTGGATTTGCTGCGACTGTTGCTGGATTTGTTGAGCCTGTTGCGCGACCACTCTGGCGACGTCACGGAGATCAGGCACCTCGCCGGGATCCATGGTTGGAGCCTACTGTAACGCCCGGAGTAGTGGATCCACTGGACCGGCACCAGCGATGGCACAAACCTCACCAGGGAGCGGAGTCTAAGGGGCCGCTGGTTTTCACCAGAGCCCGCCGCAAGGCGGGATGGACTTGCTGCGGCAGGCGACCCCCAGGTCGCTACCCCTGGCTTGGTTGCTGGTGTCGGCAGGCGAGGCGTGGCTGGAGATGGCACAGGCAATAGTCTGCAGATGAGAGAGCACGTGACAAGCTGGACACAGGAACAGGTGGAGTGACAGGGGAACAGGAACCAGGAACAGGGACTAGGGACCAGGTAACGGACAGGACTCAGGAACAGGGACCAGGGACCAGGTAACGGACAGGACACAGGAACAACAGGGAGCTGGGCCAAACGCTATGGGAAGCATGTAGAGGCTCCAACACCTGTAGTGGGGCAGGGCTGGAATTTATAGGGAGTGATTGTGCACATGGACCAATTAGGAGAGCACTGCCCCTTTAAATCTGAGACAGCCGGCGCGCGCGCGCCCTAGGAGGCGGGGACGCGCGCGCCGGCCGACACAGCGACGGACAGGAGCGTGGAGAGGTAAGGCGCCCCCCGGGGCCGAAGTGACAGCAGCGCCGGGTCCCTGCCTACGGACACCGGCTGCTGCATGGGGCAGTGGGGAGTCGCGGCGGCGGCCCGGAGCACGGGACGCCGCCGCGGCCGTGACATAGGCCCAGTAAACGAGCGCCGATCTAGCAGATTGGCGCTCGTTTGGAGTTATTATTGGGCCCCCATCGGCCCGTGTAATAGGACCCTTAGGGTATCTGCAAGGACGAAATATATTAAAGGACATATTATTGGACAGCAAGTAATGATTAAGACTTGTTTAGTTGATTTTTCGTGATTGATGCCAATTTGCCAATAAAGATGTTGAGTCATATTGGACTTTTGCAATGAAGTATGTATGGTGCCATTGGTGGAGTATCAAAAGTCAAGGGTGGGCACCAAACCAACACTAGATCGAACCTTGGAGACAGCAGCGCCACTTAGGACTCAGTGGTTATCTTTTTAGAAACAGCCCCCACCTTCCATTTCAACAACCACTTCCTATGTTTTCATGATGTGCCAACCCTGCAGGAACGGCCCACTCAGGTCACCAGGACTGGGGGACATTACAACAAGAGGGCAGATGACTATGCGCTCAATTTTATTTTTGCTGTTCCATTCTTTTGCTCCAATGATGGATTGGAACAATAGAACTTCCGACATAGGTGTGAACCCACATGGTGCTGGTGAATCAGGGTATGTTCACACTACGGAATACGCAAGAAAACTTCAAGCGGAGGCCGAGTTGACATTTCAGTTCTTTGGTCGGTTGGCGGATTAAGCTTGAGAATATCATTGAGTCTATGGGACAGGCAGAACCTCAAGAGGAGTCTACCACACCACCTCACTTTGAATTTCCTACGCGTATTCCATAGTGTGAACATACCCTTACGTGACAGATAAGGACCATGCTCAATAGACCAAAATCTGTTGGATGGGCTCCTGTGCAAGAGAAGCGGCGGCAGCAGACCACCACTCTCTTCTATGGGCTGCCCGGGTGTTTGCTGGATTGTTGATAGGTCTCAGGTTGTATGCTTTGCCTTAAGCGGGGGCTAGTATCCCAGAGGAGCTAAGCAACTCATGTAGGCAGAGAGTGAGCTGAAGTTGTATTTTAGGTCCAGCATTTTTCCGGTCTCATATATTTGACAGAACCTGAGATGAAGGAACCTAATGGACCTTCCAACAGCTACTGTAACTTCAGAGACCAAGAGTGGTGGTGTACATACTGTTCACCGCATTGGGCACTAAAGGTCCCCATACACTTTCGTCCTGGAAAGTTCAGCTGCCAGTGTAAGGTGTCTGGGGCTCTCCCAAAAGTCCTCTGACAGATGATGTTGGTGGAGATAGGGGTCGGGCATGATGGAAAATCACTCACCAACCCTATTGTTCACGCAGGGAAAAGCCACAGCCAAAGCTGTTTGGCTGTGGCTTCCCCACTCACCCACCCACACAGTAATGTTCAGCCGTGCATTTTCAGTCCATTGTTTATATTGTATGGTTTTCACAATTATCATGATGTGAACTACCATGCACCATGGACCTATAGAAAGTACCCAACATCCTGGAACCTGTGAACTGAATGCTAAATTCTTAAGGGATCACATGATTAAACTTCGATTAACTTCACTGACAAGTTCAGGACTGGTTCACCAATAGAAGGTGTCATCGGAATGAGGGGTGGAAGAATGACCTGTAGACCCATTCAACTAACCAACAGTTTGTCCCGCTCGTATCTAGCTTGGTAATAGTTTAATTGTACGTTCCCAAATAGTGTGCTCCTCTACTGCACACATAGTATGGTGTGATTGTACATTGAAATAAACTGATATATAATGAAAAAAAAAAATATGAATTTTATAATAATTTTTGAATGACAGTAAACTTAGTCACGTAGGCACACAGATCTGACCCCACATAGGAAGGAGAAAAGTAGGGTGGACCTGGTATGTTTACATGTCACTGGTACCTCTTACCACTACTATGTCAAATTTTTAAGTTTTCATGTTCACAGAGGCGTTACAAATATGAATGAGAAGCTATGGGAATCTGTATAAAGCTTCCACTGTCCTGGTGACGTCTTCACACTGTAACTTCACTATCCTTATTTTGCTTCAGCGGGAGGAAAAACACTTTAAGAACCAAGTGTGAGCACTTGTATATTCTTGAAAATGTTACACTTCCCTTGAAAAAATAGCACGGAGTTGAACTAAGGGAAAGAGCAGACAATGAGGGTGTTGAAATTTTGAAAGGATATGGTGTACCGAAACATCCATTACTATACCCTTCACATATAATGAATGTTCCCAACTCAAATAAATATGTATATTTTGGTTGCTTGTTGGAAAGGTACATGGCAGACCCGGGGAGGATATTATGTATTTCCTCTTGTCCTGTTAGAGATCGAGCCAAAATACATATATTAAAGTACCCACGCCTGGTAGGAATCTGTTTATGAGGTTTTTTAATGTAGTATTTTAGGGTTTTCTTTGTATATTTTTCTTTAAAGTTTTTTTAATGACAAATCTGCAATAATATTTTTGACTTTTTATTTCAATCCAGGGATTACTTGTATTACATGGCTGCGATTCAGTTCTGCAGGTAGAAGTTAACATAGAAGAAAAGGGGTCTATGCTGATGGTGGTTCACCTCAATGCTTGTTTCTTATCGATCTTGCCATACTAGGAAAGAGAGTATATGACAACCTATGTAGAGCTAGGTACAGCTTCACACTTATCTTTGAAGAAAAGGGAAAAAATGAGGGGAAAAATGGTACTTCTTTTATTATATGTCCAATGCAGAACTGGGGATGCTGTTACTCCTTGAGGAGATCCAGCCAAGGTATGCTCCATGGGAAAAAAGGTATGTAAATTAGGAAGAAGACTGACTCTCTAGTGCCATCTATAGGAGACAGATACCTTATAAGTCTGGCCCTTTAATTAACCTTGCAAGATGTTAGCCAAGCCCAAAACCTTTTGACTGTTAACGGAACAATAGGTGGCACTAGAGAGACAGTTTTGTTATTTCTACCTTAAATTGTGTACTCTCTATAGGTAAGAGACTGTGGGGATTGCTTAGCCATTGCTTAGTAGGTGAAAATTGTAGGTGAAATCTGAATATATGGAGTAAGGATGGTTACATATGAGCCAGATTTATTAGGATGTTTGTGCCTTAGAATCGGCATTTGAAACTCTCTCCAGTATGATTTTCAAATAGTCCAAGCATAAAAGAAAACAGATGAGGGCACTCACCATACGGCATGATCTTCTTTATTTCTTTGCATGCATGTTACCACCCTGCTTCGTAAGTGCTTGGCGTCTACTATGTTGCCCAGGATGTCCTCCAATTTTTTGCATGCACAGAAAGAAATAAAGAAGATCACGCCGTATGGTGAGTGCCCTCATCTGTTTTCTTTTCTGCTTGGACTTTTGCACAATACTTGAGTCATAGTGAGCACCAACCAGTGATCCTAAGTTATATATCAGTCCACATTCATTGGCCATACTCACATGAATAAGTTACAGAAGTAGCAGTGACAGTGTCTAATATCTAAACATAATTTTCAAATAGATACTTCGTTTTTTAAAAACTATGCAGTGACCCAGGGGGGCCAACAGTTATACAAATGGACTGGCTGTTGCACTTGTCACAGAGGCCAGGAGTCATATGCCCACCCCTGGAAATACTGAAACACAGCTTTTTGTAATAGAACTGGTGTAGTGCAGGTGTAGCACTAAACACTAGTAACTTAAGCAGGTAAAGTCTTTACTGAAGAAAACTTTCTAGCGCAGTACAAGTTATGCAACTGTAGACGGTTCAGTAGATAATACACTTTCTATTTGAACTCCCTTGGACGGGGGTTGACCTCTGGGTTTAATTTAATAGGTTTGTAGAGTAATGGCAGCTGTTAAATATATGTAAAAGTCATAGGTTTTAGCTTGGTGCAGTGTAGTTACTTGAGGGAAAGGAGCTTATTCAGAAAGGTTCTCAACAAGAGGGGATCTGACCACGTTTGGAGTGGCGATAGAAAAATACGGCATCCATGTGAAGGTACATCAACCTTGGCTATCCTGTGGGCACTGACTCACACACGATCAGGGATGCAGGCTCCAAATCTTGGTAACCTAGCTGTCGGGGTAGCCCCTCTGTGTGGATTAAGGTATTCCCTATCTCTTTCACTTCACTAGGGTTGTCCTAGCCAGATATGGCTAGCTCTGGAACTCTTTTGTAATACTAGATAACTCACTCACTGGAACATCACTAGTCTACACTCTTTCTCTCTCCTCAGACTAGGCAGTTGTGACTAACTAAAATTGAAACTTACTTTTCCCACTATCCCCAGGGAGCATTTGGATTGGGGGAAACACACCTTGTGACAGGATTTAAGGCCTGGGATAGGCTGGGCATGAGGGGAGGGCTTTGTGTGCCCTCAACAGGGACTGAATATCAGACAGCTTACAAATAAACCTTGTGATAGGCCAAATCCCATGATCCAAAACAGTTAACCCATCTATCACTATTCCTGCAGCTGTACCTTGATAGTGTACAGTGAGACAGTGACACCAAGTGTGGGAGTAGTATATTACAGCCCTAAGCCTCTGAGCTAATACATACACCTTACAGTACCGACCTATACTTGCTAAAATGAGCAGTGGACACCCGCTCTGGGACATGTCCTAAAACTGTCCAGAGCAGAAGAGGTTTTCTATGGGGATTTGATACTGCTCTGGACAGTTCCTGACATGGACAGAGGTGGCAGCAGAGAGCACTGTGTCAGGCTGGAAAGAATACACCACTTCCTGCAGCACATACAGCAGCTGATCAATATAAGAAGACTTAAAGGGGTTATCAAGCACTACAAAAACATGGCCACTTTCTTCCAGAGACAGCACCACTCTTGTCTCCAGTTTGGGAAGGGTTTGCCATTTAATTCCATTGAAGTGAATGGGGCTTGATTACAAACCGCACCTGAGCTGGAGACAAGAGTAGTGCTGTCTTTGGAAGAAAGTGGCCATGTTTTTGTAATGCCTTTAAGATTTTTAAATAAAACTAAATAATAAATCTATATAACTTTCTGAAACCAGTTAATTTGAAAAACAAAAAGTTTTCACAGGAGTACCCCTTTAATTTAAAGTCAATAGGGGCTTTATTCCAAAAACAGTGCTACAGTTGTCCACTGGTTGTGTGTGGTATTGCACTTAAGCCCCATACACTTCAGGGAAACTGAGCCGCACTACCAGGCTTAACCCATAAACAGGTGTGGCGCTGTTTCTGTAAGAAATGTCGCTTCAGTAAACATGTGGTCAGATTAGTCCATCAACATTCAATATTCCCCTAAAATAGTTGTTTCCCCTTTAATTATTGGGGGGGGGGGGGGGGATAAAATGAAACAGAAATAATTTCTTACTCATGGAGCTTCATGAATTTTTTACTCCTCAGGCTTTGCCAGTTCAATTGCCCAGAACCCTGAAGGGAGAAACAAGCCCTGAGCACAAGCTAGTTCATGTTTCACACTAACTCACTAAATAATTCCTGACTCCAAAGCACATTTATAATCATAATCACACAGAAAGAGAGGTAATTTCAAAGCCCTGACAGACTGCCTGTGTGGTTTGGGAGCTTAGACAGTGGGAAATAGGCCATACATAATACATCATTTCTGTGTAAAAGGAGACGATGTGAACAAATTATTGATTTTGTACAGTAGAACCGTGTCATAGGTTTTTTTTTTCTTTCCACTTGTTGAATCATTGAACCTTTAACCGTGAAAAGCTCATTGGTCGGGAAACGCTCTTTGATCCTTTCTTGTTTGAGAATATATAATCTATGGTTTCGTATAACATTTACAGAATTTTTTTTTTTTTTTACGTTGGCCGGTGACAGATGTACATGTCAGCTTAATAAATCTGCACCGGGGATAAATCAAATCCAGACAAAAAAGTTTCTGACAAGTCAGATTTGCTTTAGTTTCAACATGTAAAATGTGACAGTAATGCAGGATATAGTATAAACCTGGGCCCCACGCTAAGGCGTCGCAAGTCGCAACCTTTTATTTTCCTATTAATGCAGTATATAATCATTGTACGTCCCATTCTCTGTGCTACAATTTGAGATACATTTTTAATTCTATTGTCAGACTGGTGATCTCCCTAACTAGGAGGTGCATTTTTAAAAATTTTACTTTATTTTTTTTATCATAATTTTTATTTGTTTTTAAATATTTGAATATTTACTTAAACCCCTTGACGACCACGGGCGTATATTTACGCCGCCGCAGCCTGGGCCTTGGCACAGTGAGTTGTTGTAGTGCTTGTGCCCAGGGAACCTTAGTCCCCGCCTCCTTGACACTAGTACTGTCAGCTATATATGATACTCAGAGCTGCAGACATGGGCAGATAGCTAATTGGAAGATCAAACAAATGATACCTGTTTTTTAGCAGATCGTCAGGGGTCGTAGCTTGGAGTCATGGGGCCTCATAGCAAAAAAAAACTGCACGGAGCCCCATAAATCCTATACACCCCCCTCCCCCCACATACCCAGCCTGGCACAGTCCCCTGGCCTTCCTTCATCACTTGTGTGCCAGGGAGCTTAAATAACAAATGCCAGGGGAGTACGCTGGGCCAGATCAGTATGTGTATGCAAGTCCGTTGGAATATGGGGTTCGGCAGTGGTGGGTCCTGCTGCAAGACAATGTCCAGGGGTGGGGCCGTGCAGTAGCTAGTAACAAGGAGGCAGTCTGTGCTTTGGTGGGGTTGGCCCTCGGTCCTCCCTGCCGCACAGGCCCCATAGCAATTGTGGTACTGCCTCCATGGTGGTCTGCCTCTATGGTGGCTATGGTCTGCTGATGGCTGTTTGCAAAGTTATAAAATCATGTTTTTCTTCCAAGCTCAGATGTCGTAGAGAGGATTGAGTAGCAGTAGCAGCATCCCTGCCTTGTAGGATTAGTGTTAAAGGCTCCCTGATTATTCTCCCCTAAACCTAAATAAACCTAAACATAAATAAAAATAAAAGGCTCAAACCATGAAAAAAAAAAAAAAAACCACTGTAAAATAAATAAATAAATAAAAAAGCAAATGTCTAATGTAAGGATAAAATGATAATAATAATAATAACAATAATAATAATAATAATAATAATAATAATTACCTCATCTAAACAGTCCTGGATTTTAGATTAATTCCGCTAACTTACAGTGGGATTTGGGAGTCCAGTGTTTGCCCATCACTACCCACCAATACAATATGCATCTCAATGTACTTACCAATCTTCCCAGCCCCTCCACTGTCTGGAGAGAACCCCCATAGACTTTAGATTAAATTAATCATGGAAGTTGTTTTATTCACATAAATATACAGGATATATCAGAGTAAACACCTCTATGTCATTTTATCTAAGAACAATGACACACAATCGAGTCATCAAACAATATGAGACCAAGAAGAGGGCAGAGTCCTTGGAACTACAAACATAGGGCATCCAAAATTATTATTTTACTTTATTTTATCCACTCAGGATGGTAAATTTCCCTCCCTCAACACTCCATGAAGCCCCAAAGTTGCGCTAGACAACCAAAACTGCCCTTAATAAATCTGAGGTCCACACCCAGAATAGCCCCCCCCACGATCCCCAATATTATTCAAGCTCCAATGAACCCCCACCCATCAATATCTGTTGCTGATGATTGCCCCTTTGTATATATTTCCTCTGAACAGTGAGGAAGCAGTGCAATGGCGTGCAGGTATCTCCAGGGCTATGGGTGCCGTTGTGAGGCTTTGCAGTATACAATGCTGTTGGAGCCACAGAGTCAGTGGAGACAGACCCTCAAAGAGCAGGACGTAAGGGAATTCCCCTGTTGTGTGTGCGTGAGAAAGACCAGACCTTCTGGTCAGGAGTGGTGCTTGGATCCATTGTAGTGCCACACAACAACACAACCAAAATCAGTGAGGACCAAGATGTGTACATGGGAGGAGATCGAATATATTCCCCACCATGGTGGTGTGTTATAATCTGGGCGAGTAACCGTAAAGGGAAGAAAAGCTGGAGCAAATTGGCAATGGTGAAGACCCTAGTTAAAACGTGGGACTGGGTAAAAAAAGTCTTAAACAATCAGGGAGTAATGAAATTTGCCCCATTATGGCTAAATGATGAGTTAGGAGAAATGGAGAAAGTGGGAGTAGTAAGAGTATTGGAGGAGGTGGGGGTGAAAACAGTTAGAGACATAATGGAGGGAAATATTATAAAGAGTTGGGATACTTTAAAGGCAGAATATAAGTTAGAAGAAAGTCATTGGTTCTCTTATGTTAGATGTAGGAGAGCCTTAGTAGCAAGTTTAAAGAATAGCAAATTGGAAGTATATAGCCCAAGTCCATTAATTGTAAAATTAAGGAGTGGTTCGATTGGAAGGAAAGAGATCAAAGTTATATACTCGCTTCTTCCAACGGAACAACAGAGGGGGATTAAAAGTAAGGAAAAATGGGAATCAGTAATTGGGGAGATAGAGGAAGATAGATGGGAAAAAGTTTTGAGAAGCATTAAGGAGGTTTCAAGAGTTGGTAATTACAGAATCATCCAATTTAATATAATACATTAACTATATTATTCCCCAAGTTTCCTATGTAGAATAGGGAAATGGAAGGATAGCAAGTGTCCGAGATGTGGTAGTAGGGAGGCAGATTTTGTACATATGCTTTGGGCCTGTATTTCTCTACAGGAATACTGGGGTCAGGTACACAAAAAGATTGAGGGAAGGATCAAGGTGAAATTTGATCTGGACCCTCTTACTGCGATGCTTGGCGACACAACAAATATTAATGCAAGAAAAAAGAGTAAGAAGTTGGCACAGAGAATGTTTTTTTATGCTAGATTAATTATAATCAGACAATGGATGGCTCCCGTGGCACCAAGTAGTGAGAAGTGGGAAAGGTGTTATGAAAAGTCGGAAGGAGAAGGGGGGTAGATGGCTGGGCGGAAAAGGGTACACTGGCAGGACGAGGGGGGGGGGAGGGAGGGAATTTGGGGAAGGGGTTTATGGGGGTATTTTGTATTTTAACATATTTGTTTATGAAAATGTTGTTAAGCTGTAAAAATGCTTTTTTATGGGGAAAAATAAATAAATAAATTATAAAATAAAATAAAAAAAACGTAAAGAGGCCTCAAAAAGTCTTAGGTGCCAAGTAGTGTTAGGCTATGTTCACACTGCGTATGAGTCCGGCCGTAGTTCGTACACCGCCGTACATGTGCGGCTGAAACTACGGGCGTGGGAAAAATAGACATGCGGCCGGATGCGTACGAACCGCGAACATACGCCCGTAGTACATTTATGCTTCCCTAGCTTGTTTCGTAGCGATCTGAAACAGGTCATTTACTTGGAAATCTTCGCCCAGCCCAAATAAAACTCACAGAACCTTTTGGATCGAAAAATCAAGTTCAATTTGGCTGAAATAAGTACTTCGTACGGGACCGCACTGAAATCCACGGCCGTGAGTTTCAACATTTCCGTCCTCAAACAATGGTCTTGTTCATTTTTCACGGCGCCGTATTTGATCCGGCCGTAAGCTCATACGTAGTGTGCATTGTGCGGGCGTATATCGTATACTTTTAAGCGAACGCATCAACCTCAAAACTACGTGCGTATATTCGCGGTTCGCACTACGGGCAGAAACATACGCAGTGTGAACATAGCCCCCAACTGCGAGTGAAGACCGTCATTGTGCCAACTGTCAAGTGTTGGCAGTTCCAGGGAAAGAAGTGTCGCTGTCTAGGGGTTTCTACATTGTGGTGGCCTATTTGGTCTGTTCCCTCCTTGCTGAGTATGTCTGGAACCTCTATATACCTTGGTTCACGGTGAGAATAAGGTTGAGGGTTTTGTATCAGGGAGATCCTAGTGAAGAATGTAAAGAGGTATAGGAGCTGTGTTAAAAGGCCGATGTTGGTGTGGATGTCTAATCGGATACAGTGTGGTACAACCTGTGGTGTGGACGTTGATTGTGTGGCTTCAGATCAGTGGTCTTAGTGCAGTCAGTTGAGAGTCCCCAGAAAAGAATGCTGCTCACTCTCAAGAACACTGGGGATCCCAATGGTCTAACCCCAAGCAAACACACTGTTTATGTTTTAATGTTATAGTTTTTACATATATGCTTTTAATTTTTTTCACATTCAAACTAGAGTTGCTGGTCATGTGTAGCCATACTTTTAGTTAGGTGCTTTCAATCACAAACGCTCAAGGAAACCACCGATTTCTACACAATCCAATATACCCATCAATATCTCAGATATCCGAGCTAAGCTTTTGACTTCAATTACATGAGCATATGTCATGATTTGTTACTCACAGTTTCGCTGTCCGCAACTGAGACATTTTTTAAACTTTTTGTTGCAGCCGAAGCTGCGGCAGTGTGCACAATCCACTTGAGGTAGTTGGCTTTCCTTCCCCTGCCATGAAGTTTCCTCTCCCGAAACGCCGTAGCAGGAGAAGGAACGCTAACCAACTACCCTCAATGGAATGTGCACACTGCCGAAGCTCCGACTACAACAAAAAGTTTCAAAAAGATGCAGAGATATTGATGTTTAATTTTTCTATGCCATCCAGACACTGGACAATCATTTGCTTTGGGGCTATCAACCGGTGACTATACAGTTCCCAGAACCCTTTCCAGTCAGATGACTAACGGGGTGAGCAGCAATGCCAGCTGATCATAGGGGTTGTGTGATTCAGATCCCAATAGATCCAATATTTATACCATATACGAAAGGCGGTCTAGTCCTGGAAAATCCCTGTAAAAATACAATTGGGAAAAGCCAATGATAACATGGCACATACAGCTGTAAAATGTTTATCCGATTTCTGTAGAAATTCTATCACACTATCTAAAAACAATGAAATGTTGAACCATCTCCAATAAATGTTCTAACCAACTGGGCAGATTATTTTGGTTGATTGCTTTGGTAACACAAAGATTATTGCTAATAGTTTTGGCCATAGTCTGTAGCATGAGCGAGAGTCGGGGGACCTGTGATGTCCATATGGAAAACGTGTCTCACGGCTTCTATTCTGTGACCTCTGAGTGTTTCTGATAAAACCTGCCTGTGCACGAGAAGCACTGACACATCCCTGAATCACACTTATGTAACCCGCTGCTATGTGTCTGAGCCTAAATGATTCAGTTTATAATTTTTCTCTGCTTTCTGCAATTAACATTTACATACGTTATAGCTTATTTAAATAAATTAGATAAAATTTTATTTGCTCGGTTCTAAAAAAAAACCAATAGAATTGACACAGTATATATTGTATGTAATATGGCTAATGGCTCGGCTGTGTTGATTCACCCGCAGCAGTGTTTTCCATCATAGTCCTAGCACTTGCATTCAGTAAAGAGCTCGGAGCCAATGTGCCCCATACTTTCCAAGTACCCATCCCAAAATGTTCTCATCTGGAACAATAAGGTCCATTTGATTCTGTCTCAAATATAATAATTCCTGCTTCAGTTACCAACCTGGCTTGTATATTTGACCTATAGCCCGCCCATGGTGCTCACCTGAACAGCCATTTGCGTCTAATCGAAGAAAGATACAAGCCCCTTTAACCCCCTAAAGCATTTTTTCACCTAGAAACCCACATGAGCCCTTATTTTTTGCGCCACTAATTGTACTTTGCAATGGCTTGCTGAATTTTTTCATAAAAAACACTGCAAAACCAGAAGAAAAATAAATGTGTGGTGAAATTGAAAAAAACAAACGCATTTTGTTTATTTGGTGGGTATTTGTTTTAACGCCATTGACTTGTTATATATGTTCCTCAAGTCGATTACGATTACAACGATGTGTAACATGTATAACTTTTATTGTATCTGATGGCCTGTAAAAAATTCAAACCATTGTCAACGTAATATGTTCCATAAAATTGCTCCATTCCCAGGCTTATAGCGCTTTTATCCTTTAGTCTATGGGGCTGTGTTAGGTTTCATTTTTTGCACCATGATGTGTTCTTTCTATCGGTATTTTGATTGCGCATATGCGACTTTTTGATCACTTTTTCTTACAATTTTTCTGGATTTGATGCGACCAAAAATGCGCGATTTTCCACTTTGGCGCTTACGCCATTTTCCTGTGCGTAAATATACACCCTGTGCATTAAGGGGTTAAGGGTACTATTTTACAGAATGATAATTGGCTAAATTATTGTTCCGTGTAATAAACACAACGATCAGCCGATGACAATGATCACTGGCTGATCGTTGATATAGGTTTGGACCTATAATTGTCGGACACCGACCCCACATCGCTACGTTAAATAGCGTTCCACGGCTGATGATATGCAAAGTGCATAAATTACCTATCCATGGTCCAAGGCTCCTCCTGTGCTCTGCTTCTCCCCGGGTCCCGTGCGCTGCAGCTTCAGAGTGGCCTGTCTTAGCTGACAGGCTGCTCAGCCAATTACTGGCTGGGACCGCCGCAGCCAGTGTTTGGCTGAGCGGCCTGTCAGTTAAGACAGGCCACTCTGAAGCTGCAGCGCACGGGACCCGGGGAGAAGCGTCCCGCAAGAGGAGCCCTGGACCATGGATAGGTAATGTATACAGTTTAAGCAAGGGCTGCAAGGACATCGGTAATGATGTCCATGCAGCCCTTGTTAAACTATTATCGGGCTATGTAGTAGGCCCAGTAAACGAGCGCCGATCTAGCAGATTGGGGCTCTTTTACAGTTATTATGGGGGCCCCATTGGCCTGTGTAATAGGACCCTAAGGGCCCTATTCCACAGTAACCCCATTTGGCCCGATTCGGCCGATTATCGTTCGGTGAAATAGAGAGAACGATCAGCCGATGATCGTGTCACCGGCTGATCGTTCATTTAAGGCCAGACCTAAAATCATCGTTCCCCCACCGCGCATCGCTACGGTTGAATAGTGGTGCGCGGCGGGCGACCGACGATTTGACAAGCAGCAGCATCATCATACATTACCTGTCCAGGCTTCTTCTCCGGGTCCCGCGCGCTCTATCTTCAGAATGGCCAGTCAGCTGACGGAGCGCTCAGCCAATCACAGGCAGGGACAGCTGCGGCCTTTGATTGGCTGAGTGTGGCCTGTCAGCTGACCGGCCAATTTGAAGATAGAGTGCGCAGGACTCGGGGATGAAGACAGCGCGGAGAAGAAGCCTGGACAGGTAATGTATGATGCTGCAAGGGCTGCAAGGACATCGGTAATGATAAATGATCATCGGGCCGTGATCTAGCAGATCGCCGCTCATTTACATCGTTGATCGGGCCGTCCTCGGCCCGTGGAATAGGACCCTAAGAGCCGAAATGCCAAGTTCAGGGCTTGTTCCACCCCCAGTGGCTCTGAGGAAAAAGAGGTGTGAAGCACACACAATGCAAGGGAGGAGCGCCAAAGCTACCATAATTCAGGAAAAAGCCTAGGTTCTAGTAAAGCTGATCCAGATCGGATGCGGACACCCGGACACCATTTCACTCAGTGAACCCACAGTGGCCAACTTATTCCCCAAAATTGATCATGAAGCCATCTCTTTTTTTGAATGGATGATGACAAAAAGGGGCCGCCTTAATAGAAACATGTTTCCAACTTTGTCATTAAACGTTAGTAAGGTTTGGATTTAGCACTTGGAATAACATCTAATCCAACTTTTATCTCACAAGATAATGAAAAATCATTGTTCAATCTCCCAAATTGAAATCATTTCAGTTTGATATAACAGGGCTTTTTTCTTCATTGGATGATATAGGCTCTAGCTTTATGCTTCCATTAGGGTACCATCAACATTATATATATAAGATCTATAAAATTATATTATTGTCTCTTTTACTTCAATATTTCATCCTCACTAGAAGCAATGAGCAAGTACTAAAATGCTTAAATGGTCGTTACTCGAGTTGAGTATTTTCAAAAGCTGGAGTGCTCAATTCGAGTAACAAACCCCATTAAAGTTAATGGGAGACTCAAGCATTTTTTCAGGGGCCTACTATTCAGCAGAATGGGGGGGGGGGGGGCTGTCTGGTGCACCTGAAACCCTCAAAAAGTGATGGAAACACCATGGAAATTGAACTTGCAAAGCAGGGGGAGCATGTATGGAAGCACTAAAGACTTGGACGAGAGGGGGAAATATTGTAGACCGGCCTGTGCTGCAGAACTATATAAGAGCTGAGCCCAGAACCAATAAACTATTACTATTACTATTGTCAGGTCAGGGGCCACAAAGATACTCTCACAGCACCTTCTGGCATTACCCCTACAACACCTCCCAAGATTACTTCTTCTACACCTCCTTGCATTACTCTTACAACACCTCCTGGTATTAGTCTTGCAGCACTTCCTGGTATTACTCCTGCAACAACTCCTGGTATTACTCCTAAACACCTCCTGGCAATACTCCTGAAACACCTCCTGGTATTACCCTTACAACACCTCCTGGTATTACTCCTAAACACCTCCTGGCAATACTCCTGCAACACCTCCGGGTATTACCCTTACAACACCTCCTGGTATTACTCCTAAACACCTCTTGGTATTACTCCTAAACACCTCCTGGCAATACTCCTGCAACACCTCCTGGTATTACTCCTAAACACCTCTTGGCATTACCCCTGCAACACCTCCATATCCTTAATCCTTAATCCTAAAGCAGTGTCAAATGCAAAAGAAAGGTCCCACGGCATAGATAAAAATTGCATCCTATTGTTGTGCCAGGTTGTGTGGTGAAGGTCAGGAAGATTTTTCGTTCATCAGATAAGTACTGGAAGACTTCCGATTTTTACATAGAAGTAATTTACAAACCTGTACAACTTTCTGATATCAGGTAATCTAAAACAATTTTGTTTTCTCTGGAGTACCCCTTTAAGATTCAAGAAAAAATGAAAGAGCGTTGCGTGCCATGGGATCCCTTTAATAAAATCATGGCAGGAGTTTTTGCTGTGTTGCAAGTTCTTACTGTACGGATAGTGAGGTAAATTATTGTAGATGTCTGTGCTGGTTTATCCATTAGATAACTACAGAGAAGCTTTGAAGACAAGTTAAGTTTAATTAGAATTTTTCCCCTGATGTCATGTAGGTTCGGCGCAGATTCTATGCATTAGACATGGCTCCCTGTAGCGTTTGAGTCATTACGGACTAGTCATGGTTTAACCTTACATAGGGGTTATGCTCTTCAGTCAGTGGTGAGTAAGCGTCTATAGAGAAAGCTATAAGTGGTTCAATGTGAAGGTTATGCATTGATCTAAGGTATACAGGTTTATCATGCTAGATGACTGCATTACTGTATATATCAATGATGGCGGAGTAAAGCTTGTGACTGGTGTTTTTTTTCAATGGAAGTAAATGGAAGTTTTTTTTTTGTTTTTTTTTTTCCTTAAAGGACCTGTATAGTTTTTTTTATATGGAAATCAGTGCAGTTTCCACTTCAAAAGCCACATGGTCATCTGTTTCAGGAGAATTCACAGTGATTCAATGTTGATTTGATCCAGATTTAGCCTAAGCCAACCAGCGTAGGAGAGCAAGAGGCAATGCAAAGCATCACTGCTTACCTCCATTGTCTAATTGAAACATTTTAACTTTTATATATATATATATATATATATATATATATATATATATATATACACTGTAATATGCCACAGAGCCCAAGCCACAAGTCACTGCTTACTGTAGAGGAACAAGGACTCCTATCTTTAATAGGAGTCCCTGTTCCTGTAAGAACTTTGTGTAGTGCTGTATCCCTCTAGCAAATCAGCCCATGAACAACACTGGCAACGTTTTTTTTTTCTTGCTCCATTCGGCCCCTTTAAATCCATACATCCTGCACGCAGCTGTTATATAATAACCTAACAATACATAAACGTGTATTTACTCGAAGACCATCACCACCACCGCCATCCCCCGCCTTCCATTTATTTTGAGTCTTTTAATAAAAAGGTCACCGTTACTGTTTAGTCTGGGCAACGTTGTTCCAGGTCATAGGACAGACAGTCTAAATATCTGGGCTGTTGTAAAAAGAAGAGATCTGCTAACTAGCATCTTTATCACATTTCAGCTGATGTTGTCAGGGGGGGTTAAATAAGTTTTCATTGCCTGCATTTCTGTTCTGAAGCAGACTGAGACAAATGAGTGTTAAGTAAACTCAATGACAGACTTGCTAACGTAAGCATTCCAGCCTGCTGCATGCTCCTGCCTGTAACATAGCTTTAGATTATGACACCTCCAGCAAAGTCTAAATTAACACACGTACAGCTGTCAGTCCTAACCTTCTGCAACAGCTGAAAACAAGATCTGGGGCAGCGAGGAGACCGGGCTCCATGTTACTCCTGTTTACATTGTGACTCATGATGCACAAAAGGAACCGCCAATGGAAATACAACCGAGCAGTCTAATCTCATTTTCTTCGGCTTTTTTTGAAAATAAAAGGTAGAAAGAGATATGGGTCTACTGAAAAAGTAAACCTTTAAATATGATGTTGGAGAAGACTTTGCGGTAGACTTTGTTGAGTCTTGCGGTGGCCACACCTTCAATAGGTTGTAAAATTGGATGTAGAGACTAGCAAACTTGCTGAAAGTTCAGGTTCGCACAAATTTGAATGATCAGTATTTGAATCTCTCTGCCTGGGAAGGTGGATGCAGCCCGAGGACCAGTGTTGGACTGGCCCAGAGGACCAGAGCTGAGCTGAACCGGAGCTGGGCCCCCAGCTTTAGAACCAGCACAAACACAGAGTGACATGTTGTTTCTCACTGTTTCTTCATTAGTTGGGCCCCCAGGATAATTTTCTCTGGTGGGCCCCAGATACCCCAGTCCAACACTGCAGAGGACTTCCCTGAAAACATAAAATATGATGTTAGAGAAGACTTTGCAGTAGACTTTGTTGAGTCCTGCCATGGCCACACACCTTCAATAGGATGTAGAGACTAACAAACTTCAAAAGTTTAGCGTTTGCACAAACCCAAATGATCAGCATTTGAATCCCAATACCTGGGAAGGTGGATGCAGCCTGAGGACCTCCTGGAAAACATGGATACAGCCAATAGCCATTGGCTGTATCCATATTTTAAAGGAAGTCCTCAGGCTACATCCAACTTCTCCAGGCAACGGGATTCAAATGTAGATAATTCGTGTTCACACGAACCCAAACTTTCGGCAAATGCACTCATCTCTAATTGGGTGTTAAAATTCAATACGTCCAATTTCTTTTTTCTCTGACAACAACGGCAGCGAGTCAGAACATCCCCGTCAACTGATTTTGCCAAAATCAGCAGGTTCGATTAATTTTGCTTAAAGATATATAGGCACCTTTAAAGGGGTATTACCATAATGACAAGTTAGGCCCTATTGTCAGTATTCATGGAATAGGGCATATTTAAGAGATCTCAGGGGGTATAACTGCCATGATCTCCCATGGTCTTCAGAATGGTGACCCTTAAATCTGAGCAGCAAACTACAACTCCATCATTTATTCTTTGCAGAGCTGCTGAAATAACCAAAAGCTGCATTCTTCAATCTCAACCAGTTCAATAGAGAATGGGTGGAGGGGTCATCCTTCTTGGGGAGCCTCAACAATCTCTTGGTACCCCATATATACTGTGGATAAGACATAACTTGTTAAGAGGGGAAAACCAGTTGAAAGACAACTGGATAAACCATTTCTAAACATTATTGTCAATATAAAAGTTTTCTTAAAGGGGTATACCCATCTGAAACATTTATGGTATATCCACAGGATATGCCATAAGTATCTCCTAGATGTGGGTCCCAACTCTGGACCCTCTACCCTGTTTGTGGGCCACATGAGGTGGTTGAGAAATCAGAAACTGCCAAATCCAATTACTCATACAATTATACAATATGCCATTAGTGTCCTACATGGGTATAGCCCTTCATAGTAGTTTTTCCAATATCAAAAGTTATCCTCTATCCAAAGGGTAGGCAATACCTAGCTGATTCATGGTGTCCATGGTGATTTAACTGGGACCTTCACCAATAATGAAAGTGGACATACATAGTCCCTTGAGTGATTGTACCAGCAATAAGCATTTTCAACCACAACTCTACCCATTCTTCATGGGACTTCCAAACCTTGTTGAGTGCTGACCTCCACTATTTCCCATATAGGCTGGGTTCACACTACGTATATTTCAGTCAGTATTGTGGTCCTCATATTGCAACCAAAACCAGGAGTGGATTAAAAACACAGAAAGGCTCTGTTCACACAATGTTGAAATTGAGTGGATGGCCGCCATTTAATGGCAAATATTTGCTGTTATTTTAAAATGTAACTATGTAACTATGTAACCATAAGTAGGGATGGATCCACCTATGCTCCGCCACCTGGTAGGAACGGCCAATTAGTAGCACATGAGGATAACTTTTATTCTTGCAATATCCCGCTTAGAAAGATAAGCAGAGCCACAGGTGTATGGCTGCTGTTAGGGATTCATGTGGATTAAGCCATTTGATAGGGGTACTCTAATTTTCTCAAATTTTCTAATATGTTATTAGGGAATTTTAAGGTTTTATGGGATGGAAAGTAACGAAAATGTTTCATAAAAAGTATACTAAATAAACCAGAAAAATACATAACTCATGCAGTCATTTTGAATCTTATTCTTTGTGGGAAAGGTTTCTGGCATATGTATGAGTGTGTGTGTATATATATATATATATATATATATATATATTCTTAGAAAAGATTACTACAGGTCTGACACCTGTAACCCCAGCAAGCAGCTCCTCTTACGAGAGCTCATGTGGCTAACAGAGGAAATGTCATGTTACATGATGGCCAATCAGATGAATAGCCTTCCATGTTATATATATATGTGGTGTGACCAGCTCTTGCTCATAAGAGAAGACACAAACCAGGGAACAACCCTCCTAATAATAACCAAAAAACAGAAGCCTCAACATATTCGTAAATTCTGAATTTGGGTCACAGACATATCATGTAAGTTCAGATTTCAGACAGTGACACACGGGTTTCTAGAAAGAAGAGTTTCTTTTTACATAATTAGGTCGATTAAGAACATTCAACAATTTCCTGGATCCAAAAAGTGAACATTATATTTATAAAAAAAACAAACAAACAATTGCAGTCCCTGAATATTTCAGCAATGTAAACATGATAAATAAATTAAAAATTATACTTTTTTTTTTTTTTTTGCAAATTATCTTTTAAAGCTGATTGTCACTTTCATTCTGACCCAGCTGAGCAAAGATTTCAGATTCTTATTCACTCTAGACTCACTGCTGCCCCCTGCAATGCAATGCATCGGTCATGACCCGCCACCCGGAACAGGGAAACGTTTGCTGTAACCAAAGATTTGCATAGAAGAAATAGATATCATTTGCTTGCATTCACCATTGTGTTAAACTGTGTAAAATATCCATGCCATCTATTATATTACAGTCCTCTATGATTAGGCATATAGACCTGACATTCTGGAGAATGTTTGTGTCTGGCTGGAGAAAATGATAAAGTTATGTTGTATAATAAACCTATAATAAATGTTAGAATCGTTAATGCAGTGCTTTCACTTTTTAAAACTTTTGATATTGCCATATGGTGGGGTAGCTTCTGCGGTGTTGTGGCAGCTTTGTGGGTGTTGGGTCACTTGGCCACTTGTCACGGTGGCCAGGAGTGGTGTTGGAACCCACCCCCTGACAGTCACTGCTTTGAAGTAGGGATGGTCCGAACCCGCCGAGGTTCGGGTTCAGCTGAACCCGAATGCTCGGCATCGGATTACCGCTGTCTGCCTGCTCCATGCAGCGGGTAGATACAGCGGGAGGACTGCCTGGAAAACTGGCATACGGCCTATGGCTATGGCTGTATCCCAGTTTTCCAGGCGTTGTTCCCGCTGGATCCGCCCGCTGCACGGAGCGGGCAGACAGCGGTAATCATTGCGGATGGTTCGGGTTCGTACGAACTCCGTACGAACTCGGTTCGGACCATCCCTACTTTCAAGGTTTGGATAGCTCAATGTAACCTGTTGTGTGGGTGCGGAACCAGTTGGATCCTGCAGTTGCCTGAGGAGTGCAGCATGCTTCTACTCAGTGTAACCCATTGTGAAAGAAACTTTTGACAAGTCTGAATGACACCTCAAAAGTAAAGATAAATGACAGTAATACTTTAAGCATTATCCTTTAAATAATTATTTTTGTAAAGTTTTACGTGAACAGATTTGTAAACAGATTGAATACCCGAGGACGGTTCATTATTCATTCTAAAGCTATATGTTTAGTTTTATTAGTAGATCTTGGGACCAAATTGGGGAGAATGTCATAAAGATTGTGTGGAGACTTACAGGCCATTCATGCTTCACTGGGAATCCTCCACTTCAAAAGAGAAACAGGTGCAAAGGCAAATGTTTCCAACAATAGGAAAATCCAAAATATCAATTAAATATTTATTAAAATGATTATAAAACACACTACTTGTTTCAAGGATGGACCGCTCTCTTCCTCACCTGAGGATGTTCTCCTTAAGGAGCAATATTAGCCCTTTGGTCCCAAGACAATAGCCAGCACCCTTCTCGGTACCGATGAATGGCAAGAACCTAGAAACAGCTGTCTACACATGGGAGATTGTGTGTGTGGGGAACTAAAGCCCCTATTACACGGGGTGATCAGCGGGAGTAAACGAGCACCGATCTAACAGATCACCATTCGCTTGCTCTTCATTTCCCGCTTGTTGCCAGCAATATTACATGCCCTGACAGTGAGCGGGGAGTTGCGAGCTGGGAGCTCTCAGGATGATCTTTAGATTGTCCGAGGAGCCCATAGGAGATAGCAGCAGTCTGCTGCCGCCACCCCTATTCCATGGAGCGATGGCGGCAGATCTTTGCTATGATTGTCTTTCGTCTTTCAACATGTTGAAAGACGTCAGAAGACAACGATCAGTCAACCAGTGCATATCGGCTCATCATTACCTTTTATATGGCCGATAATCGCTTTGTATAATAGGGACTTAAGATTCCCTACGCTATCTTATCAGTCTGCCCAAGGAGATATGTTATTCCTTCTCGGTGGGTTTCTCTGACAGTATAAGGCGTAAAGGACCTCTTGACTCTCCAGTGACAGATGATGTTGGTGAAGAGAAGGGTTGGGTGTTATGGATTTTCACTGTCTGGCCCTTTTGTTCTCAGAGGGATGATCCAGTGCAAGAGCTGTCTGGATACAGCTTATCCCTCCCCATACTCATGTCCGTTTGGCTGTGCCGAAAATTCATGTGTAGGTTAAATCCGGGAGAGCTGTTGGTGGAAGAATTGTTCTACGGACAATTATATTAGATGTTTCGGCACCTTTACATCCAGATCAAGGCCTTTCTCCCAGCCAACTGGCACCCAGCTGTATTTTGATGAGGGGTAAGAACAATGAAACAGCTGACACATTACCCCTCAGACCTATGTAAAATTTACAGTGTGAACACCTTTCAGCCACAATGAACCATGTGATAAGGTCAGGCACTATTAAAGAACTTGTGCTGAAGTTTTGTTGACAGGTATTCCTCATGACAAGTGCCCTTTAGATCATACGTAAGTGACTGAAAACCTCTCATGGAGACTATGTAATAAAATAAAAATGAATACTACATGCTAGCAGTTAGGATAATGATAAAGTCAAGAATGGTGATTTCACTCACCTCCTGGCATGCTACTTCCCTATTCATCTCTATTCATGTAAACAGTCACCACCCATAGGAGCATTGCCAGCTTTCCCTACCTGTTCCATCGCTTTGGCTCCATAATTGATCATAAACCTTACACTGGCTGTTCTAATTTCTATTGTGACCCTCTCTGTGTATTAACACTGTACATGTGACTTCTAATGGGCCAAGTGCACCTAAGTTGGACAAACATCCCTTTCTTGCCTGAGAATCAAGGTTTTTGACTATTGTGAAGGTGTTTATGTTTATATATAGGATTGCCCCAATGACCCATATCTGTGCGCCTATATTTTCATGACTATTTGTCAGCCTTAACCCCATACTACAATTCTATCTTTCATGCTTTGGAAATTGCAGCTGCTGCCATTGGAGACTTATCTGGATGTGCAAACTGCAGATTCCCTATGGAAATGCTATATTTCAATGCTGAAATTCTTAGTGTTTTGTTGATGTTGTAAGTGGTTTTCTGATGATGGAACCTGTATTTATCTGTTTAATAAATAGAAGGGTCCTGTGGGTGAAGTGGGTAAAGTTAAAGTCAGGAAGGTGTACTTGGAAGGGAGATATAGGTGTCTGAAATCCTAACTAGAGTGTCCAGCAGGAACAGGAAGTCTGTAAAAATGTACAACAGACAGGAAATGGGGCAGAGAGTTGTAAATAGAAGAAGAGGGAAAACATAAAATAATCCAGAAAGGGATTTAACTAACTTTGTTTACCAATATAAAAAAAAGAGTTCATCATTAGAAAATCCCTTTTAGATAAAGCCAACTAATAACACTCAATATAAACCTATTTTTATAGAAATATCTTGCTAAATTTAGAAAATTAAAAATGTTTTGCCATGAAATATTAGTTAAAGGGGTAATTGAGCAAAATAAATAAATAAATAAATCTCAAGTTTTCAAGTACTTATCAGCTGCTTTTTCTTTCCAGTCTGACACAATACTCTCTGCTGCCACCTCTGTCCATGTCAGGTACTGTCCAGAGCAGTAGCAAATCTCCATAGAAAACCTCCGGCCCTCCAAATTGGAAAGAATACACCACTTCCTGCAGGACATATGATTTAAAAGATTTTTATTTTTTTTTTTTGCTGAACTCCCCTTTAACAGAATTCTGTTTGTCTCAGTATGATCTATATGCCACCATTGTGCCGTGTTTACTGTGCTTTGTTTATACACCCATCTTATTATGCTGACAGTGCTAATATCAATTATAATAATATTATCTGACATTTCGACAGACCTCCTATTTTTAAACAAGATAAAACACTTCTTCTGCTGCGCCCCATCCAAGGAATGTATTCCCATCAACCTTCAGACCTCAGGCCTCGATACACACCCTGAAAATTCACCATTTCGAGGAACTGTACCCAGTGTCATCATTATTTTGCAAAACCAACACCCAAGGCTAAACATCATCTATTATTGATACTGTATATAAGAAGTCAGAAGTTTTAGTAATGACACCAGCTGCAACTGCAAAGGTCTTTATAGGTTGGGTTATTAGAAGTTTCAACGTTCAAGGTAAACATGTTGTCTCATTGTAATAACTCTAATATGTGCCACGATAGAACATTTGGGCATCATTAAGGGGGTTCGTAATCCTCAAAATGGTCTATGAGCCACAGTCAGGAGCCGCTAACAAAGAATGGTTCTCACTGTGGTGGAGGCAACACTTATTACATCTCTGCGGTGGACCCATCACTTATTACATCACTGCGTTGGACCCAACGTTTATTACATCACTGTGGTGGACCCAACGTTTATTACATCACTGTGGTGGACCCAACGTTTATTACATCACTGTGGTGGACCCAACATTTATTACATCACTCAGGTGAACCCAACATTTATTACATCACTTTGGTGGACCCAACGTTTATTACATCACTGTGGTGGACCCAACACTTATTACATCACTGTGGTGGACCCAACGTTTATTACATCACTGTGGTGAACCCAACATTTATTACATCACTTTGGTGGACCCAACGTTTATTACATCACTGTGGTGGACCCAACACTTATTACATCACTGTGGTGGACCCAACGTTTATTACATCACTGTGGTGAACCCAACATTTATTACATCACTTTGGTGGACCCAACATTTATTACATCACTGTGGTGGACCCAACACTTATTACATCACTGTGGTGGACCCAAAACTTACTACATCACTGTGGTGGATCCAACAATTATTACATCACTTTGGTGGACCTAACATTTATTATATTACTTTGGTGGATCCAACATTTATTACATTACTTTGGTAGACCCAACATTTATGACATCACTTTGGTGGACCCAACACTTATTGCATCACTGTGGTGGAACAACATTTATTACATCACTGTGGTGGACCCAGCAATTATTACATCACTGTGCTGGACCCAACACATTAAATCACTTTGGTGGACCCAACAACTATTACATCACTTTGATGGACCCAACACTTATTACATCACTGTAGTGGAACAAACACTTATTGCATCACTGTGGTGGAACAACATTTATTACATCCCTGTGGTGGATCCAACATTTATTACATCACTGTGGTGGATCCAACATTTATTACATCACTTTGGTAGACCCAACATTTATGACATCACTTTGGTGGACCCAACACTTATGGCATCACTGTGGTGGAACAACATTTATTACATCACTGTGGTGGACCCAGCAATTATTACATCACTGTTCTGGACCCAACACATTACATCACTGTTCTGGACCCAACAACTATTACATCACTGCGGTGGACCCGACAATTATTACATTACTGTGGTGGACCCGACACTTATTACATCACTTTGATGGACCCAACACTTATTACATCACTGTGGTGGAACAAACACTTATTGCGTCACTGTGGTGGAACAACATTTATTACATCACTGTGGTGGACCCAACAACTATTACATCACTGCGGTAGACCCAACACTTATTACATCACTGTGGTGGACCCAACACTTATGACATCACTGTGGTGGACCCAACATTTATTACATCACTGTGGGGGACCCAACATTTATTACATCACTGTGGTGGTTTCGTCACACTGGGGAGAGACCTGCCTGCCCCCAGTGCTCCAGGTGAGCCAGTGCTCGGGTATAGACCAACGCCGCGCATGGGAACCGGGTGGTGGTTCAAATAAAGGACGTAGGATTTACAATGATTTTAGGGTCAGGTCTAAATCAACGATCAACGACGCACAATTTTTCAATTGTTGCCTGCAATTACACAGAACGATTATCATTTAAATTCGAACGATATAACGATTTTCCGAACGATAATCATCCCGTGTAATAGAGCTCTATGTGTGTAGAGGGAGACAAATTAAAGTTATTGAAGGTACATGGCCTCCTTTATTACTAGGGCATCTTGAGGGTTGCCTTGATGCTTTTAGCCTGGAGATGTTCTTCTCTTCTCTGTTAAGGTATTAAAGTAATAAATATGTAAATTTAAAAATATAAAAGAAAAGAAAAACCACAAAGTAAACACCTTAAAATAATATCTAAAGAAATATACAAGATCGAAATACCTTTAGCTGTTTCCACATTGACATTACATATATTGCATTATTTATATTCCATCCAGATGGAAAATCAATGCTAAAATGGCCTTAATATTCAATCTCCATGGATGGATTATATGGAAATAGCTCAGAAGTATCCAGAGTTCTGGTATTTTCCGTGGCTGTTAATGGATTTGAGAGTTGCTCAATAAAGAAGCTGGGCATGAAAAGGATTGGATTGATGACTTTGAATGTTGACGTGGATCCTTGACCGATTTGAGTCTCCGCGCCACGTGAAGCACAAATGACCTGACTGAAATGGGTTTTGGACGGAGACTCCGGTGATTGAAGAAAAATGGACCTGAACTCAAAAAGTGGAAAAGGAAGACTAGTAGCAGGATAGACATTAGAATCATAATAAAAGTCGTAAAATTGGGCAGTTCCTGGGCCCGAAGACAACATATTTTACAGATAGAGAAGAGAGAATTGATTCGGCGTGAACTGGAATCAATTTTGAGTTTCTCAAAAGAATAAAAAAATCTTTTTTATCTGAACTTTATTTTTTATTTAATAATTGTTTTGTCCCTGTTCCCTCCATTAAACAGTCAGGAGAGAGGTAGCAAACCTCCGTGATTGAGACATGACTAGTCCTTTCTTTTTCAGTTCCCGTGCACAGCCCCAGTTTATTCCCAACACCATCACGTCATGAAGCACTGGAGACTAACCCGCTGGCCCGTATTGTACCAATCTCCCTTCCTCAGCGCTGTGTGTGGGAACCTGGCCACGGTCCAAAGAAATGACCACGGCTGCAGTCTATTCATGTAAAAAAAAACACAAAGCGAGGTACCTAGTAGCCCACCCTTAGTTTTTTATGTTTGTAAAATGAAGAAGTTATGTGCTGTTTTATGCACTTTACATGGGCTCACCCCCTCAGGATGCGGAAGAACAGCTAAACAGCAGTCCTCTTGTCCAACCGACCATGGCAGCACCCCCTTCTCCCCACCTTAGCCACCGTCCGCTGCAACCTCCCCACACCGAATGCCACGGTACCCCCCCTTCTCCCCCCCACAGCACTTCAGCTACCAGCCGCCATCACAACTCCCCGCCCGCCGCCAACACAGACCATCCATGGGGAGAAGTACTGCTTGATGGGAAATATGGTTTCCCAGCCAGTGCCATCTTAGATATAGACCGGTTTTTAGAAAAATTTGTAACTCAGGATTGGCTAGAAACACGAGAGATGCCTCAAAATACTTGGTGAGGGACTTGGTGAGTAAGAACAGCAAGGTTTGTGAGCAATTAATTTTTCACCTCTTGGGTGGAATACCCCTTTAAAGGCAATCCTAACCTGCTGATAGATTCAAATAGGGCAGGAGACAGGGAGGCCACACACATCTTTATTATTTGAGTGCATTGTGGCATTATTAAATAAGTTTATCTTTTATTAGTATGAAAATAAGGATGTTTGGTGCACTGGGGGTGGCTCTTTAGCCCTTAGTGCACCAATCCGCCCACCTGCCGGCCTTTGCAGAACTCCTAGTGATGAGTATTTGTCTGGCATTGTGCAGCGACATCACAACTGAGCATTCTCATTGGTAGGAGTTCTGCTGGAGATGGCGAGCAGACTGATCAGTGCACCAAACGCCCTCATTTACATGTTAATAAGGGTTAAGTGGGTACTGTCCCTAAAAATGACTTTTCATATGTCATCAGATATGTCAAAAGTTATTGATCAGAGCAGGTCTCACTGCTGACACCATCAGAATATATAGCTGGGGAAAGATCATAGGAGAGGGATCCACTCCCCAGCCAACTTCCATTATGAATTTTGACGGACTGTGCTACTGGCCGGGGAGTGGATCCCTCTCCCTCTGATCAATATGTGATCATTGGAGCAGGTGTACTGTAATTCACCATTCCCAGTCCCCATTGTCCTCCTCAACTTCCCATCAGTCCACACACATTACATTGTTTTATGTAATATATATATTTTTTTTTCAATGAGGTACAGAGGAATTTTATTCTTAATAAAGAATGGAAGGATCTTGAGAAGACGGAGCTACCAGAGACTCTGACACAGTCCCTGAGCACCATCACAGTGCTTTCCCCTGCCCTGTTTCCTGGCACATGTTAACCTGACTGTATTTTTTCTGCATGCGGCGGCTACTTTCTGATGGCTTTGACCAACTCTGTTGTGTTAGTGGTGAAGAGAAAATATAAGCATAAATATAAGCCTGATTTTGAGCACTCAACTGATTTAATCTAAGCTGCTGTGTGCACTTTATAATCCCTCCTTTCAGGTTTGCCCTTTCCCCATGGGTCATCTGAACAGAAACCCCATCCCTGATGCATCAATTTATAAAAGTTGCTGAGGCTGTGATTGTGCCTGGCAGCATCAGGCAGATCGGGACCGCACTTAGAGAGATTGCAACCTGTTTGACTGCAGGCACAAGTAAAGCTCAATCTACATCTTATTATGTAACAGGTCCCACATGGAATAAGTGTAAAAAAAACATGTCTGGTCTATTTTATAGGAAAAAAAAAACATCTACTTGATGCTCTGTGTCTGCTGCAGATGTTTGTATGGATCACAAAAATAGCTCATTTATTTGTTGTTTGTGCATATTTTGAATCTTTCATCTATATTTTTCTACATATTTTTAAATATATTGTAAATAATAATAATAATTAAGAACAACACTTTAAAAGCTCATATTCTTATATAAGGCCGGGTTTACACTGCAGTCCGTTTTTTCATCCATTTTATGAAAAATGCAAAAAAAAAAAAAAGAAATAAAAAAAAGTATGCATTCATGCTCATCACTTTTGGTCTGTTTTTCCATTGACTTCTATTGTAAAAAAAAAAAAGGAACAAAAAATGGATCAAAAGGCATCCATTTTTTTTCCAAGCTAAAGAGTCCAGTCTATTTACTTACACCGCCCACTGGACTCTCTTAACCCAGAATGATCAGGGATTTCAATCAACAAAGGGATGTCCCACAAAAATATGTATTAATCTGCTCAGTTCTTCCTGCTCTATAACATGAGGGTGACAGAGTACATAGCATTGTCCCCAATAGAGTTCAATGCAGTGCATTATTTTAAAGCAAGAACGGCCATTGTTTTAATCACCAACAACGGCCATTCTTGTCTTAAAGCTAATGTACCAGCAGTTACATTGCTTTAAAATTTTTACATCAGTAGACCGGTGCCGCTGTCCTCTTTTTGAACTGTGGCCCGCTTCTCGCGCACAGCGCCAGTCTATTCCCAGTCACCAGTTCGGCCTGGAGCATTAGAGACGGGCCCTCCCCCAATGTGTCGGAACCCCTCCCCTCTGTCACATGCCTCCATTGATTCTAATGGAGCTGCGTCACTGAGGGGAGGGCAGAATGCCAGTACTTCAGACAGTCGCCGTGCGCAGGAACCGGGCCACAGTTCAAAAAAAGTACTACGGCACCAGCGTCTTTGCACCGGTGCCAGTCTATTGATGTATAAATCTTAAAGTGATGTACCTGCTCGTTCATTCGCTTTAAAAAAATACACAATGTGAACATAGTCTAAATCAATAACTAATGTATAAGCCCTATTCCAGTTTTGCAGGGCTCTACAGATTCCACAATGAGAATTCTCAACAATACTACAGCTGAGCTAACACCAGTAGTCACCGAGAAGAAAAGAACGACTTCTGCCCTCCATATCTATAAGAGGCGAGAAGTTTTGCAAGTGACAGATTATCAATCTTTGCCTCTGCGACTCTAACCCCGTTGTTTGTCCATTGTACGTTGGAGCTGACGGGAGGTCTAACAATTGTTATAAAATCTCGAGTTATAATTTGACAACAAACGGGAGCCTTAAGTCAATGTTTGCATTGCAGAGAGGTTTTGGTTGTGTTTGTGTCAGCCATTCAAGCTGCGGATCATCGTTGCCCAAAAGTCACACAGCAATCTAAATCCCCTTGTTCTTCCTTACTGAGGTTACTATTTCCAGTCCACTTCAGCCGTCACTCAGTGTGTGATCTCTTTGAAAGGGACAAGTAAGCCAGATGGGCCGCTCAATAGCCGGGACACCTGAAGCCATAACAGTGAAGTGATGCAAACTAATTCTGCTTGCAAAAGAATTAGCCTTCATTAGGCACTAATGCCCGTTTTTTGCTCCGTGTGGGATTTAACAATGCTCATCCCCTTTATTGCAAACACTGGCAAAATGTATTGGTGCTACGTGGGATGGAAAATGGCTTTCGTAGAATTGTCCATTTGCCGCTTGATAAAAAAAAAAAATTCTGTGACTTGATTTTGATGGCTTTCATGCCACTAAATAGGCAGCAGAATTAATTTTCTTTTCAGATTCAGTAGGGCAGAGCTAATTACTCATTGTGGTTGTAGCAGAGCTGAATTTGCAATGTAACAGTGTCCCCCTGGGCTTTAACTATTCCCTGAGTAAAGATAATGTAATAGAGTTTTGCCAGATCATGAGACTGACGTTGCCACATTGACAAAGCTAACTTTACTAAGCCTCCTTAATATCACTATTATTTTTGCTGTTTTTGTTCTTAGGTTCCAGTTCACATTGTTTATACCCTTCTATTAGAATAACAACCACACAAATTTAAAGGGTTATCCCACCTCAACACATGCTGGGGCTTGAAAAAAAAAAAAAAAAAGCTTATACTTACATGCTCCTGGTCCCCTGCAGCTTCTCTTCTTCTCCTTATGGCCTCTTGATGTTCTCAAGCTCAGCAGGACCTGCCCACTCAGCCAATCACTAGTCTCATAGGTGTTCTATGTAAGCCAAGGATTGGCTGAGCGGGCAGGTCCTGCACAAAGCGCTTATTTAAAGAGCAGGAACTAGAAGAAGAATGGGAGCTGCTGGGAGCTAGAGGGGGCCAGGGTAGGTAAGGGTGACCTTTATTTTCCAATTTTTTTACGGGACCTAACAAACCCAACTTTGACTACCTTTTTCATTTGCTTTTTTTTCCTATGTGGAGAGTTTTAGTTTATCTACAGGAAATGCCATAAATGTCTGATAGACGAGGGGCCTATCTATTGGAAGATCAAGGTTTTCTGAGCTCCACCAGACCATTTCTCGTGGTCGGGGGTGGTTGGTTACATTACATAAATAGTGTAGCATTTGATGCTATGCTATTTATCTGTATTTGGCTTCCTGACTACTTCTGGCCAGACTGGATTTGGCCATGGTGGCCATGCCAGCTCCAATGGTAGACCTCTCTGAAGGCCCCATAACACGGGTGGAGCAGATCCAGATAGTGAGTGCTGACTATGGATGATCAAACCTCAGGATTTTGCAGGTTTGATCAAACCCGAACGCTCTCAAACCTGCAGCATTTGATTCCCGATGCCTTCCCGTTCCGTGGGGAAGGAGGAGACAGCCCGAGTACAACCTGAAATTTCCGTGATACAGCCTAGGTAATAGGCAAAATCCTGAGGTTCGATCATCTCTAATGCTGACCAGCACTTGTATAAAGAACCTTCCCATGGCCTAATTATAGTGTAGTCTGGGCCACACAAGCTATTGATGAATCAGTCATGTGGCCCTTCAACTTCATCATTGTTAGCCGCACATCCTTGGTTTCCACAGGGCAATGTGCAATAAATAACAATAATATATTTTTTTGGACGCATAAACTATCCAATCGGCCACCCAACGAGCATTTTCTTATTCGCTGGCTGATCGCTGGCCCTTCTACAGCAAGATAGATTTTTTGTAGTGCCTTTACATGGCACAATAAGTCAAGCGACTGGTCTGCACAAATGATCCTTGTTTCCTTAGTGTAGCCATGGAAACTAAATGCATACATATGTATATATGTATATAGGAAATGTATATATCTATGCTGTCAGTTTTCAGGTCACAAGTAGCAGTCTGTACTTACTTACCTTCTGTGCTGCTGCTGTGATCCAGAACCCCCTCTACCCAGTCACCCGGCCTGTATCTTCAATCCCTGCTACCTCCGGCTGTCAATTCTTTTAGAGGAAGCAGTGGCCTGAAGATACAGCAGCAGCTGGAGGATAAGAGAGCTGGAAAGCCGGATGCTGGATCACAAGCAGCGCTGATGGTAAGTATACACTACTGCTTGTGATGTGGAAACTGACATTACAGATAGGTGCACATGCTGTCTGTTTCTCTTTATCGTTATCAAGTTGCACTGCAGTTATTGATTTATTCTGGCAAATCCTAAGAAGCAATGTGAGATCAATACTATGGGGGAGATTTATCAAACATGGTGTAAAGTGAAACTGGCTCAGTTGCCCCTAGCAACCAATCAGAGTCCACCTTTCATTCCTCACAGACTCTTTAAAAAATGAAAGGTGGAATCTGATTGGTTGCTAGGGGCAGCAAAGACAATTCTACCTTACGCCAGTCTGATACATCTCCCTCTAAGAAGTTGCTGTGAAGTAAATATTAGCCAGAGACCCCCGTGAAGTCAACAGTAATCTGTGAGAAAGAGTTAAAAGTTGTGTTCTAGGTTATTCAATACTAAAGAGTGTTCTGCAACCATCAACTATATGTACCGTATGTGAGATCTGCAACCATTATGTGTGCCGGGCCACTATTGTTTGAAGAAAGGAAAATAAAAATCGTCTGTTCAAACCAAGTTTTGAGGGGTGCAACTAAAACACAACGTTTCACCAGCAGATTTACATTCCCATAGATTACTATGTAATATTAATATAGATAGGAAGGTTTAAAAAGGCAAAAGCCCGTATTACACATAGCGATTAACGTTTAAAGATCGATCGATAGTGAAACGGTAGCGAACGATTCTGAGATTATTACATTCACAGATAACTGGTATGAACGATCATTTTTACATTGTTTAACGGTCGCTAATCGTTCCTTAGGACAGCCCACACAACTCGTTTTATTACACGAACAGATAGTGAATGATCGGTGAACGACCAACGATAACTTTTCAACGATTTTTCGTTCGCTGTTCTATCGTTGGGTGTTATTACACGGACAGATAATTGCTCATTTTTGATCATTATATCAAATTTTTAAACGATAATCGCTCCGTGTAATAGGGACTTTACTGTATAGCAGAATATTGTAGAGGTGAGTTCTCCTCCCTAGAGCCGAGAGTTCAGACCACAGATTACAGCTGAAGTTTTTCGGCCTATGCCTTTGTCTATATGACAGTATTATATGAATGTAGCTGGGAGTTCCTATCACAACAAGGGGCAGACAATACAATACATTGTGGCCGGGACTAAAGCCTCAGAGCTATGTTCTGAAATCTCCTTACTGTAATGTCCCTTTCAGCAGGGTTTTGTTTGTCAGGCTTCACCTTTGTTCTCATTTGGCAGCGTTGATAAAAGGCGTCTTTAGAAAACTTCTTTGTACACAGAGATTTCGTAACCAGAAATACATTTGTTTTGATGCATTCAAGACAAGTTTAAAGGGAACGTGTCATCCGAAAATGACTTCTACACCGGGTTATTCTAAACTTTTTATAATCCTTTGAAGTATTGCAGTTTTTCATGCTGACCAACAGAGCAGTCACAATAGGTTGAAGTGATTGGTTTACTCCAGCTCACTTGTAAGCTTTGCTGTATAGATTGGGAATGAATGTGCAGAGCCATCTCGTTGTCAATGAGGGTGGAGGGGTTAAGGGGGTATTCCAAGAAAATCAACTCTTTCCTTATCCACAGGATAGGGGAAAAGTAGGAGATCACGGGGGTCCGACCTCTGTACCCCCCCCCCCACTGATCTCCGTATCGGGCCCCTGGTTTCTATATTATGAATAAAGCTTCGGGTACAGCATGTGACCCCCAGCTCTATTCATTCCTATGAAGTGATGGAAAGAAAGAAGCCACCATACTACTGTGCATGTGACGTGAATTCTTCTTCTTGCCCTGGGTGCTGCCAGCCCACACTACACCACTGCCTACAAGCTTATATTGCTATGTTTATATTGCCTATAAACATGTATGGAGGTGTTTATTATCCTGTGACCTCAATGAGTTTATTATTCTTTATTGTCCCGTCATTCTGGTTATTATGCCTGTCATGTGACATCACTTGATGATCCCTATACGGTTTATTATCTCTATACTGCAACATCAGTGTCTGTATAAGACGGCAGACAGGCGGAACGCAACCAGAGTGTGGCGCAGTGTGTGCTCCGTAAACACCTGAAATAAAGACAACAACCATTTAACTCTTTGCTGGACGATGGCCGGCCACAGCATTTATTTAAATCTTGCAGTAACTCCCAGGGTAGCTTCACACATACCGTACGTACGGATCCGCAGCAAATTTGACAGTGCGGATTTAATGCTGTGTTCATTCATTTAGCCTAATCTGCTGCGGATCCGCAGCAGAAAATCCGCTGCCTTATAGTATGTGTGAAGCTACACTCAAAGCGAATGTACCAGCTGGTACATTGCTTTAAGATTTTAACATCAATAGACCGATGCTGGCGCCTATCAATGAAGCCGCGTCACAGAGGGAGAGGAGTTTCCTCCCACTGGGGGCAGGCCAGCCCACCTATAGTGCTTTAGTGCGGGCCAGTGCCCGGGAATAGACTGGCGTTGTGTACGGGAATCAGGCCTCAGATCAAAAGAAAGTCCCGACACTCACCGAATTATTTAGTGTGCTTTTATTGTGGTATTCACATCATACAGGTACAAAGGAGGAGGACGCGACGTTTCAGCCTGTGGCCTTCATCAGCTGAGAGCTAGGAGCTGATGAAGGCCACAGGCTGAAACGCTGCATCCTCCTCCTTTGTACTGTACCTGTGTGATGTGAATACCACAATAAAAGCACACTAAAGAACTTGGTGAGTGCCGGGACTTTCCTTTATTGCTTGCTGGGACTAGTGCCTACCACGAGCACCACCACCTCAGCGGAGTGCCGTCTTACCTCTATACTACACTTCGGATCAAAAGAAGGCCCGCAGCAAAGGGCAAAGGAACAGGGACTACTACAATCCCTGCGCACCCAGTCTACTGTATGTGTCCGTGTGCCCTCAATATTTGTGCTGTGATGTTACTGTACTTATTACCATCAACTGTGACATCACTGTGTGTATTATCCCTGTACTGTGACATCACTGTGTATTTTCCCTGTACTGTGACATCACTGTGTGTATTATCCCTGTACTGTGACATCACTGTGTGTATTATCCCTGTACTATGACATCACGGTGTGTATTATCCCTGTACTGTGACATCACTGTGTATTATCCCTGTACTGTGACATCCCTGTGTGTATTATCCCTGTACTGTGACATCACTGTGTGTATTATCCCTGTATTGTGACATCACTGTGTGTATTATCCCTGTACTGTGACATCACTGTGTAGTATCCCTGTACTGTGACATCACTGTGTGTATTATCCCTGTACTGTGACATCACTGTGTGTATTATCCCTGTACTGTGACATCACTGTGTGTATTATCCCTGTACTTTGACATCACTGTGTATTATCCCTGTACTGTGACATCACTGTGTATTATCCCTGTACTGTGACATCACTGTGTATTATCTCTGTACTGTGAAATCACTGTGTATATTATCTCTGTACTGTGACATCACTGTGTATTATCCCTGTACTGTGACATCACTGTGTGTATTATCCCTGTACTGTGACATCACTGTGTGTATTATCCCTGTACTGTGACATCACTGTGTATTATCCCTGTACTGTGACAACACTGTGTGTATTACCCCTGTACTGTGACATCATTGTGTGTTATCCCCCCTGTACTGTGACATCACTGTGTGTATTATCCCTGTACTGTGACATCATTGTGTGTTATCCCTGTACTGTGACATCACTGTGTGTATTATCCCTGTACTGTGACATCACTGTGTATTATCCCTATACTGTGACATCACTGTGTGCATTATCCCTGTACTGTGACATCACGGTGTGTATTATCCCTGTACTGTGACATCACTGTGTATTATCCCTGTACTGTGACATCACTGTGTGTATTATCCCTGTACTGTGACATCACTGTGTATTATCCCTGTACTGTGACATCACTGTGTGTAGTATCCCTGTATTGTGACATCACTGTGTGTATTATCCCTGTACTGTGACATCACTGTGTATTATAGCTGTACTGTGACATCACTGTGTGTAGTATCCCTGTACTGTGACATCACTGTGTGTATTACTCCTGTACTGTGACATCACTATGTGCATTTTTCCTGTCATCAAAGTTTATTATGATGCCCCGTACTTCCCTACAACCAATCTTCACATCCTAAATAACATGAATATACGCAGGTAGTATACGGCTGCTGACTCACAGTGGGCCAAGGTAGAAGAAACAAGATGTATATTGTGACGTGTCTGTGAGCTGAGATGATAGTTCTATCCCACCAAAGATCCTGGGATTTGCTTCATGAAGGACACAAGGCCCGACCTGCCTTATACAATTTATGGAGCCATTGGCCTCTTAGTGGGGGGACCTTTGCCCTCCATATAATCTGTTTCTGCACCAGACCCTTTAGTATGTTTATGGACTCCAGGAGAAAGATATGGAACACAGGGAGAAGGTAGAGACCTCCCCGTATGCAGATGTTTCTTGGTGAGAAGACCCCTGACCCCACTGTTGCCACCACTCCCTGCATCTCCCGCCATCTAACATCCCAAAGAAAGAACATTCGTTTCCTTTGTCGCAGCTCTACTCCCTCATAGATTTACGGCATCATTGTGGGGTTTTTTAGTTGTGTGATGGCTCTTCAGACTTTTATTGACCCTTCCACCAGGAACCATTCCTGTGCAACGTCCTTATCCATCTGGTCAACATTCATAGCAGCCCGAAGAGGGAGCAGGTCAATACAATGCATTACTGCTAATTGCTGTAATCTGATCTTACCGCAGCGTATAAAACAATGACAATTATCTGATTGCTTAATCCTTTTGTCTTCAGCAGGAGAAAGATGATTGAGGACGTGTAGTGACGGGCGTGCTGGAAGAATACTATATTTTGGAAGCTTTATTCCCATTTTTGTAATTTTTGTATTTTTAATTTTTCATGATTATATATAGTTATTATTATTATTATTATTATTATTATTATTATTATTTCTAGTTATATAATACAGATAGAATTTTAATTGCTGTTATACATATGGTTGGTGATTGATTAACCTTTTATCAAACAGACGTGTACATGTTCCTGCATCCTAATGTAAATGAATGTTCCAGTTAGCTGTTCAGTGGCCAAACTGCACAGTGAACAGGGCAGGAAGCAGTTGTCTATATCGGTGGTGTTGCTAGTCTGTACACCCCTCGCAAAAGCCTGTACTCAAAGTAAAAGTGGTAATGGAATTATGGCTAGGTTCTGCCACTAGATGTTGCTAGTATGTATATTTGTACTTGTATATTGCACAACTGTAGTGAGCAAGGGGTTATTGTCTATTTGTGATCTGTGCACCAATCAGAGCTGTTCTTCTTTTCTACCTAGCTCTACTCTCCTTTTTCTTCTCCACCTCCTACTCTCTTCTCCACCACTCACAGGGGTCGTTACACACCATGTAGGAAGTTGTCACATAGGGAAAGGAATGTATGCCCACACTTAGGAAGTTCTTCTCTGGTTCTTGTAGAGGCAAGACCCACAGACCAGGGTCTCCTGCAGAAGTTTAGCCAGGAGCCTGGCTCTGCCAAGTTCCTACTCTGAAACAGATCAGCTGTAATGTAGACACAAAGACTCATTCCCTTCAAGCAACACTTCTTCTGACTATGCAGTGCTAAACTACTCAAGAGAGGACAAGTTAGGGATCATCCCAACCCACACCGAGAATGTCTGTAGAGGTGCAGGACAGTACCCTATAAGCAGAGGAACTGATCCGGATAGAGCAAAGTTGCTACAAGGCTATGTACTCTATCTTGCAACCAAAATGTAACCAGGTAATTTTGGCCACCTTGCTCAACTCTGGTAACAAGGTCTGGGGCTTGTGTCACCTTGTTAGGGTCACCCGACACTGCAGGTCAATAGGTGGTATCATGACAGAGGTCGAAACACGGGCACAAGTATTCTACTCTCAAGTACTTTCAAGTATTCTACTTCTTCTTCTTCTAAAGTTCAAGTAGAGCACAGTACTAAATTGGGTTGGGCCTCTCAAGACAAACTCCTCTCCACTACTCTGAACACTCAAGACCTACTTCTCTACTCTGAACTCACTCTACTTCTCACCACGCAACCAAGTCAGCACCGACATTCTACCTCTAAAGCTCTCGGCACAGATTCTGTCCAGTTAAGTCAGAAGTTTTTTACCAGCTGGTTTACTAAGTGTTCCTTCAGTAAAGAAGAGTTTATTATAATGGGACTTAGTGGTAGCAAGCACCTACACAGTAGTTACACAGTCTTTGGGTCATCTCCCCTTTCTGTGGGTGGCGGTACCGACAGTCCGGGTGGGTCATAAATCCACTCCGGACCACCGTGATAAGCGCCCAAAGAACCCATTACAGTCCGGCAGGTCACCGACCACAGGGGAAAGGGTATAGCCAGCCATTCTAAATTAAAAGCAGGTGTACTTCCATACCTGTGCGCTGAGTCAGCACTGGCGTCACAACAAATTACCATCTGGCGGGGCTATATTCCACCGACCAACCACTACAGTAATGGAGTCACACTGTACCATCTCACAAGTGACTGGTCGCAGCGCAGTAGCGCACACCACACAATCACTGGAGTCGTGAATCCACTGAACCGCCATTGTGATGGAGTAAGCCATGCCAGTGGAGTCTAAGGAGCTACTGGTCTTCACCAGAGTCCAAGGTGGGTTGGATTTGCTGTGGCAGGCGACCCTCAAGTTGCTACCCCTTGCTTGGCTGGCTAGCGGAGGCGGGCGAGGTGAAGCTTGAGACACGTAGGCAGCAAGGCAGGCAGGAACACAGCAGAACTCACACCTGGAACTTGGACAACAGTCGCTGACGGCAAGAACCATAGAAAGCTGGGACTACATACAAAGAGTAGCATGCAGAAGCTCTAACAGGGGGTCAGGGACCAGCTGCAATTTATAATACAAGGCTGCTATGGAGCAGCTAATTAGAGGCACGCTGGCCCTTAAAATTAAAGCAAAGCCGGTGCGCACACCCCAGGAGAAGGGGACATGCGCCAGACCAAATGGGGAAAAGAGGAGCCGGCGCCACTGAAGAGAGGTGGCAAAGAAAAAAGGGGAGATGTTGCAGCCCCGGACCACGTGCAGCCAGGGGAGACTGTGCAAGTGTGGCCAGGGATGACAGCACGGCCACGGTAACAGGTGTGGTTACACAGTCAGGTATGGTTGGACTCCACCTCCAAAACTCTGTAAAGGCCTGCAAGCAGTTTTTATTTCTTAAAGGGGTACTCCAATGAAAATATTTTTCTTTTAAATCAACTGGTTTAAGATTTCAAGCCTTCCCATACTTATCAGCTGCTGTATGTCCTGCAAAAAATGTTTTTTATTTAACTTAATTTAAAAAATTTAATTTACTACTATTTAAAACTCTCCCAGTACTTATCAGCTGCTGTATGTTCTGCAGGAAGTGGTATATTATTTCCAGTCTGACACAGTACTCTCTGCTGCCACCTCTGTCCAGAGGAGTAGCAAATCCCCATAAAAAAACCTCTCCTGCTCTGGACAGTTCCTGACATGGACAGAGATGGCAGCAGAGAGCACTGTGTCAGACTGGAAATAATATACCACTTCCTGCAGAACATACAGCAGCTGATAAGTACTGGAAGAGTCAAGATTTTTAACTAGAAGTAAATTACAAATCTATATAACTTTCTGAAACCAGTTGACTTCTAAGAAGGTGATTTTCTCCGGAGCACCCCTTTAAAATGTACTTAACATTTTGCATTAGGGCTCTAAATCCTTATCATTAGTTGAGGTTTATACTTAGGCCACAGTCCCTGAATGACATAATAGTCATATTCATTGGTGACCGCCTACTTGTCCTGCCGCCTCATAACTACATTATGTTTATGAGCCCTGACCATCCTCTCTCCTCATTTCCATGTGACACCGTAATCTAATCAAACAATAACTTCATACAACAATGCAGCATTGTGCAGGACCAGTTCACCAGTCTGATGAGGGGACGGTCCTTGTTTATAAGACAGGATTTTCCCGTAAGATCAGCCCGCTTCTCATTATCCTCTTCTAGACTCGCAGAATGATTTCACTCTGGGGGTATGCCCTGTAAGTGACATGGAGAAACAATGCAGAAAGAAGAATGCCCCGTTCACTAAAATGGCTCTGGGGTCAGGTAGCAGCATTATTCATTGTATATGAGTATGAGTCATGGTGTACAATGGGTAATGGAGTGCAAAGTGCTTGTTTATTAGACTATACAAGGGCCTTGGAAAATGGCTGTAACCACTGGATTACTTTAAAGAGCGGTAAAGAATACATGTTTCCATTCAGTTACTCTTCTGACTTAATCTAACCCAATCTACAGAATAGATGATATATCATTAAAGTAAACTGGTGTCAGAAAGTTATACAAATTTGTAAATTACTTCTATTTAAAAAAAAAAAATAATAATCCAGTATTCGAATACTTATCAGCTGCTGTATGTCCTGCAGGAAGTGGTGTATTCTTTGCAGTCTGACACAGTGCTCTCCGCTGCCACCTCTGTCTATGTCAGGAACTGTCCAGAGAAGCAGCAAATCACCATAGAAAACCTCTCCTGCTCTGGACAGTTCCTGACATGGACAAAGGTGGCAGCAGAGAGCACTGTGTCAGACTGGAAAGAATACACCACTTACCGCAGGACATACAGTAACTAATAAGTATTGGAAGTATTTTTTTTTTTAAACAAAAGTGATTTACAGATTTTCTTTTTTCCTTCAGAGTATCCCTTTAAACAAGTTTTGCAGCAAGATCCGCTACGAAATAAGGTCCTGGCAGGTCCCTGTGCATACATACTAGGCCAGACCAAAAAACTCTATAGGCCACACCAATCTGACACAGGGCTGCAAGTTTAAAAGTTGTTTTTTAGGACAATAACTGCATCACCTGCCGAACGGACCCCAGGACAGATCTTGGATTAAAAGCAGCTATCCGAAGGTACAAGTGGTTTGGGGGGTCAGATTGTGGGTACAGAGTCGCTTTAAGATATTTCAGGGGGTCTGAGCACTGGGGCTTTCCTGCGATCTCCAGACTGGAACCTAAATCTCTGCTGAATGGAGCTGATGACTCAAGTGAATAGGAGCTCAGCCGCAGTTACACATTGAATGGAGACAAACTGCTTCTGGTTCTATTTACTATGTAGTGTTGGCACCGATCAGCTGATCGCTGCAGGTGCTGGGTGTTGGCACCTTGTTGAGCAGTTACTGATGAGCTATCCTGTGGGTATGTGTCTATCTTGCCTTGAAAACCCCTTTAACGAAGCATCCTGGAATTTTTTGGCACGTATCAGGGCTGGATTAAAGGGAGGGCACTATTTATCTCTGCAGGGCACACTGCTGCAGGAGGAGGGGGGGGGGGCTAGGTGGGTTGATGTGCTATCCAGAGCTGAATAGGGCTGAGCAGTTGCGCCCCTCTCCTCCCCTCGAACCTGTTTCCTTGGATCTCTCCCTCCAGCACGCGCAGTGGTGGGACGTCATCGCACCTGCTGGAGGATCAGACCCCTCGGCTGACAGCAGGAGAAGAGAGGCAGAAGATAGAGGGACCTGCTCCATGATTAGGTGAGTATGAGTTTTTTTGTGTGTGTGTTGGAGCACAGTAGGGGGACATTTAGTATGGGGACAAAGCACAAGCGGACATTAATACTATATGGGGCACAGGGGGACATTTAGCATGGGGGCACAGCACAGGGGGACATTATTACTATATGGAGGGGCACAGCACAGGGAACATTATTACTATATGCAACACAGCAGGGGGACATTATTACTATATAAAAGCACAGGGGACATTATTACTAAATGGGGCATAGCCAGGGGCGGCCTCAGGGTAGATGTCACCCTGTGCGGGAAATCCGCCAACCCCCCCCCCCCCCCGGAAGCCATACAAACAACTATCCGAGTCCCTGTGAACTACAATTGTGGCATGCTGGGAGCCATAGTTCTAAAAGATCAGCAGTCTAGGCATGCTGGGGGTTGTAGTTTCACAGCAGGGGCAGTCTAGGCATGCGGAAAACCCCTCCTCTCTCCGCTTCCCGAGTTTTTACCTGAGCCCTGTCAGAAAGGCGACGTGCATGAGAGGGTAAAGGAACAAATCAACCACTAAAAAAGGAGAGTAGGCGGCCAGCTGAGTTAAGTGTACTGTTTGTCTGCAGGAGCGCCCCCCCCCCCCCCCCCAGGCCGGCCCTGGGCACAGCAGGAGGACATTATGACTATATGGGGACTGCAGGGGGCACAGCAGGAGGCATGTCTCTATATGGAGACACAGAAGGGGACATTATTACTATATGGGGGCACAGCAGAGGGCATTATTATTATATGGTGGGCACAGAAGGGAGCATTATTACTATATGGGGACACAGCAGGGGACATCATTACCCAATGGAGACACAGCAGGGGGACAGTATTATTATATGATGGCACAGCAGGGGGCATTATTACTATGTGGAGGTCACATAATGTGAAATTTTTACTGTATGTGGGCACAGAAGAGGGCATTATAACTATATGGGGCACAGCAGGGGTTCCTACATACAGGGGATATATGTTTGTCTGGCAGGTTCTGAAAGATGAATTATAGCTGCAATAAATCAGCCTGGAAGTCTAAGCCAGATGAAGAGGAAAAGGAAAGTAAACTCCTCAGATTAAAGAAGATGTCACCTGTGAGTCACTGAATGAAGTTTTTTTAAAATATTTTTTTAGAACATTATTCGGTAGGGGTGCCCTGAGATAAAAAGAACAAAAAAAAAAAAGGTTGGCAATACTGCTCTAAGCCATAATACCTACACTGCTCCTTCCTAGCGAACGCGCGTGGGATTTGAACAGTGTCACGGGACCGGAACGAAGCCACACCGCGGTACACCGATCGTCGCTGGTGAGTATACGTGCCAACGCGCATCAGATGGACAAATAAGAAAAAAAATTCCGGAATGCTTCTTTAAGTGGCTTCCAAAGCTCCATTGAATTCTGACTCATATTACCTAGTTCTAGTGTCGTCAGTATTAACAAAATTTCTTCTAACTCTAAACGGAGGAAACTAACTTTTGATTCACGGCTTCCCCATTGTACAGAGTGAGCGAACTAACATGCAGGGCTCTGTATTTTCCTTTAATACCTCTCCTAAAGAGCAGCTCTGTGCAGGCGGCTCAGGAAGCGCCGGACATAAATGGCACATTATTATAAAACATTGTGTGAAATATAACTGCTTTCTGTGGAATCTCATGCAAAAGCCAAAATTGGCCTGTTTGTTTTTTGTCTCACCTCATCTTACCTTGTCACTTCTCAAGCTAAAAACTAGATGGAATTAACTTGTTTATCCAAGTTTAGACAGCAATGCTGTCATGGCAATTTAATGACTAGACCTTGGGGCATGGAAGACCTGTTTTTTTTCCAACTCTACAGACAAACGCAACTTCTCTACAGCTGAAAGAAAAAAAAAGTGCTAAATCTTACAGAACTTTCCGACTTGTAAACACAAGTATGAAGAGTGAATAAAATGTTCTGCAATCAGGGCATCTTTAGTCGCCATTATTCCTCTAGATCTCACATCTGGTCTCTCTCAGGCTGAGACACAATCGCTCCTCTGTCATATGGTCTCCAGAAAAAAGTTTTTACGTCTTACAAAAGCTATGGAAGACACTGGAAGAGTTACTCTAATTGGTCTGCGCCGGTTTCCTTTCTTTTTTTTTCTCAAAGATTTTGACAAAAGATTCTTTTTAGCTCTGACTGATGGAGAGACTTGTTGAATGCGGCTCTTGGAATTACAATGTAAATTTTATTTATGGGATCCAGAATGGAAGACCTGTAGTGGCTGTGGGGGGGGGGGGGGGGGGGTGATGACAGAAGAAATTAGATTTTTAGACAATTGGGGAAAGACATAAAATAAATATCATAAATTGTCTACTAATTTTATTATTTATAAAAAACCAACATAGTTTACAAAAACACATTCATGCTGGTCCATGTGACCAACACAAAAAAGTTGAGACGAACATTTAAGGAAGCCAGATGAAATGATATTTGCCCTCACTTTGTTTCGGTTTCCTGTCATCTGGTGACAGGGGCCCATTTTATTTTGCCAAAAATTTCCAACTGAGAACAGCTACTTTACTGCTTTGCAAGAAGTAGGGAGAAGGGCAAACTGCAAAATGATCAACCTGAAGTGTGTCCATATTAAAGGGGTTATTCTAAATCTACCACACTCAGTAGGTGTTAAAGGGGTTATTCAGCGCTACAAAAACATGGCCACTTTTCCCCCTTTCTTGTCTCCAGATTGGATGGGGTTTCAAACTCAGTTCCATTAAAGTAAATGGAGCTTAATTGCAAACCACATCTGACCTGGAAACAAGAGGGAGAAAAGTGGCCATGTTTTTGTAGTGCTGGAAAACCCCTTTAACACCTACTGAGTGTGGTGGATCTAGAACAAGAACCATGGTGGTCAAGAGGTACAGTATGTGCTGTATAAAGATATCCATATACAGTGGGGAAAGTATTTGTTAGACTGATTAGTTTTCCCACCTACAAAGAATGAAGAGGTGTGAAAGTTTTATGGTAAGAACGTAACTTGTGAGAGACAGAATCTATAAAAAAATTCCATAAAATCACATTGTATGATTTCTAAATAATTAATTTGCATCCGATTGCATGAAATAAGTAATTGATCACCAAACAGCAGGTAATCTGTCTCTCACAGACCTGTTAGAAGCTCCTCCTTCTCTGCACTCAATACCTGTATAAATTGCACCTGTTTGTTTTTTGTTTTACACAGGTAACAAGTTCACTTGTCCACATACTAAACCCATTAAAATACAACCTCTCCACCATGGCCAAGACCAAATAGCTGTCCAAGGACACTAAGGAAAAAATTGTAGACCTGCACAAGGCTGGGATGGACTACAGGACGATCAGCTTGGTAAGAAGGCAATAACTGTTTCCAGCACATACTCAGGCCCATTTGAAGTTTGCCAATGACTATCTGGACTATCCAGAGGTGGCATGGGAGAAGCCATGTGGTCAGATGAGCCCAAAATAAAACTTGCCGTGTTTAGAGGAAGAAGAAGGATGAGTACAACCCCAAGAACACAGTCCCAACCATGAGGTATGAGGTGTGGAAACTTCATACCTTAAGGGTGCTTTTCTACAAAGGGGATGGGACGACTTCACTATATTGAAGGGGGATCAATGAGGCTATGTATCGCAAGATTTGGGCCAAAAAGGCCACTTGGTCCATCTAGTCTGCCATTTTAGTATTTCATTTCTTATTATCTTAGGATAGATATAGATATAGATATACTACACATTACTATATTGCTATTTACCCCTATAGATATGGAAATAAGTGAATGGTAACTTGCAGGGCGACTTGCACACTTAGGGGCCTATTCCACGGGAGCGATAATCAGCCGAATCGGCCCGATTCGGCCAATTATCGCTCGGTGGAATAGAGAGAACGATCAGCTGATGATCGTGTCATCAGCTGATCGTTCATTTAGGTTTAAACCTAAAATCATCGTTCGCCACCCGCGCATCGCTTTGGTGGAATAACGGTGCGCGGGGGCAACCGACGATTCAAGCAGAGCAGCATACATTACCTGCAGGGCTTCTCCTCTGCTCCGTCTTCCTGCCCGGGTCCCGCGTGCAGCATCAGCTCCGGAGCGGCCTGACTGAGCTGTCAGACGCTCAACCAATCACTGGCCCTGCAGGTAATGTATTGCTGCAAGGGCTGCAAGGACATCGGTAACGATGTCCCTGCAGCCCTCGCCTAACGATCATCAGGGCCGTGGAATAGGCCCAGTAAACGAGCGCCGTGGAATAGGGGCCTTACCCTCTCCTAGTAACCAGTGAGGAACAGAGTTTGAATTTATTGTCTTCAAAAAGTCAAAAAATTGTTTTCTTCAAAAGGTACCATGTTCTTTCTTCTGGTGCCACAAGTAATAACACGTTTCCCCAACCGTATTTTTGTGGTTTTTGTCAAAAAGTCTATGCCATTCAAAATTCTATAGAGGATAAAACACTGTATGTACCGAAATTACTAATGGTTGGAGTCATAAGAGTTCATTGAGATGAACATGAAACGGGTTTACCGCAATATTCTGGTTAAAAAACATCCCGCTTACAGGGAACAGCTGCCGCTAACTCTGCAAGACAGTACTCCATACTGAATTTAAGGGAATGTCTAAAGGTTTTTTTTTACACGTGCCGATTATCGGTAACTTGGGATCCTAGAAGAAACTGCCAGTCATTAGCTGAGGAGCGGGAAAATACCCAATGTTCTACTCTAATATCGATTGTTATCGGCCGCACATCTCCCGGCCTTAATTGGAGATGTGTGGCTGACAACCATGAATATAAATGGCCACACAAACAATATAGCAAATGATTGTTCGTGCCATGTGAAGGCACGCACTGCAAGATCTCACTGACCAAAGATCGGTGATGGAAAAACAATCCTGAAATTAAAAAAGATTTGAGTTTTTCAAGGAAACAGCACCACTCCTGTCCAGTGGCCGTGTCTGATATTGCAGCTTAGTTTATATATATATATATATATATATATATATATATATTTATTTATTTTTTGCCTCATTTTTTTTTTTTGCCTCATTTTTTATAAGTTTCGTATATAATAATAAAACAAAGAATTTAATAAATTAACATGAAATAAATAGGGCTCATCTCTGTATTTTATAGCACTAGATATCTGTGCTCAGCTTTACACTTGCTTGCTCCTCGGTTCCTCGTAGCTCCTTCTTGTGAGTTTTCTGTTCAGCTGTTGTGCCAGTTGCTTAGGGCGTCCATGTCAGGGTCACTCCGGGGTATACAGAGATGGCATTGAGCGGCACCGGTGAGGATGCTGACAGGTTTCATCATATGTTCATATGGCGGAGCATCATTCTTTGATACAAGGGCATACTGGCCATCTTCTTAAGAAACATATCCATCATGGCTGCTCTGAACTAAGATGAACATGAAAGACGACGGCACCTGCCCTGACAGCTGAAGACGATGGAAGCATTCCAGAGCGGCTGTGTCCCTGCACATATAGCAGTGTCTGCACATATGGAAGAACACAGGCGCCTTATTATTATACTGATGGGGATATTAGAATGAATCAGGGCCTGACTGTACTATAGTCCATAGTGATAACAGTGGCTGAGGCTAATGCTGTTAGTGCTGGATAATATAGCACTAGGGTCAATAGCATTCTGTTCTTGCTTATGAACCCTAGAGCCAACAAACATATAAAATACATTACAAATACATTACAATACAAATAATCCATGCGCTCAGGTCATATGTCAAACAGGATGTCTAATGTAGATGGTCAATGTGTATAGTGCTAAGGAGATACAGGCCATATGCTGCTGGGCTAGCCTTATTTCTGGATAATATTAATAATCTCTATCTGAAGGAAATTCATAAATTGTGAAGAACAAAGTTCCCAAGAGTCAGATTTATTTTGGATCCCAATTTGATCCAGGTACTGGAGCGGGGATACATGGCAAAGGCTGTGCCCTGAGTGGCTGATCCAGGTGGGGAAGAGATGGTGATAGTGGTAAAAGAGCTACCCCGAAAATAAGCCCTAGTTACAGTCAGCTGACCAGATCCCTGACACTAGGTGCGTGAGCATCAGCCAATCAGGGCCAGTCTTGTTATGCTCCACCCCCAACTGCTTATAACACCGACCTAGATCAGGAAGGTGTACAGGACTGCAGGTGAAGGAAGGATATAAATAATTCATGAAAAAGGAGCCCAGCATACTAGTACCTGGCATCAGGTCAGCTGGTGGGATCACAGGTTATGCCCGGCCTATTTGGTGGCAGAGGGTCTTAGGGTAGATGTTATAAAGACCGCCCCTTCCCATTTTCGGTCTCTTCTCAATGGTACTGGTGGAAGATACAGTATGGGGAATACCTGCAGAGCGGGGATGTATACAGTATGGGGGGGGAGGCTTACAGCAGGGGGTGTATACAGTATGGAGGAACAACTACAGAAGAGGAGGGAGGTATACAGTATGGGGACTACCTGCAGAGGGGGATGTACACAGTATAAGGGAAACAACAACAGAGGGGGAGGGGTGTATACAGTATGGGGACTACCTGCAGAGGGGGGATGTACACAGTATGGGGGAAGAACTACAGAGGGGGGATGTATACAGTATGGGGGAAGAACTACAGAGAGGGGATGTATACAGTATGGGGGAAGAACTACAGAGGGGGGATGTATACAGTATGGGGAAACAACTACAGAGGGGGAGGGGTATATACAGTATGGGGGAAGAACTACAGAGGGGGGAGGGAGGTATACAGTATGGGGGAAGAACTACAGAGGGGGGATGTATACAGTATGGGCAGGGCCGCCGATAGGGCAGTACAACCGGTACTGCCGTATGGGGCCCGGACCCTAAGAGACATGGGGGGGGGGCCCGGCGGGCCCGCCGGCCGCCGCCCCCTCCCCGACCGCCGCCCCCTCCCCGACCGCTACGCTAGGGGGGCCCGCACGGCCCCCCTTGCCACCTGGGGGGGAGGGGGGGTTGTGCCGCTTCGGTCCGGTGAGCTTCCGGCACACGCTGCCTCTATCACTGGCCGGAAGCTCACAGCTGCAGCCCTGCGGTCCTTCTCTCCTGCTCGGCAGCGGCGCACGTGACGTCATCGCGCTGAGCAGGAGAGAAGTTCCTGGACCGCGGGGCTGCAGCTGTGAGCTTCCGGCCAGTAATAGAGGCAGCGTGTGCCGGAAGCTCACCGGACCGAAGCTGCATGGGAAGGGGGGACCTGCCAAGCCTGCCTCACCTGCCTCTGCTCCCCCGGCCGCTCCCTCTTCCCCCAGCCTCTCCTCCTGTACCCCCCCTCCAGCCTCTCCTCCTGTACCCCCCCTCCAGCCTCTCCTCCCGTACCCCCCCTCCAGCCTCTCCTCCTGTACCCCCCCAGCCTCTCCTCCTGTACCCCCTCCAGCCTCTCCTCTTGTACCCCCCTGCCTCTCCTCCTGCACCCCCAGCCTCTCCTCCTGTACCTCCTCTAGCCTCTCCTCCTGCACCCCACAGCCTCTCCTCCTGCACACCACAGCCTCACCCCCTGCACCCCACAGCCTCTCCCCCAGCCTCTCCTCCTCTACCCCCCCTCCAGCCTCTCCTCCTGCACCCCCCTTCCAGCCTCTCCTCCTGTACCCCCCCTCCTGTACCCCCTCCAGCCTCTCCTCCTGTACCCCCTCCAGCCTCTCCTCTTGTACCCCCCCGCCTCTCCTCCTGCACCCCCCCCTGCCTCTCCTCCTGCACCCCACAGCCTCTCCTCCTGCACCCCCAGCCTCTCCTCCTGCACCCCCCTTCCAGCCTCTCCTCCTGTACCCCCTTC